>NC_071097.1:8140909-8238409 GCF_027358695.1 Spea bombifrons
ACAAATCAATGGTTTAATCAATGGTTTACGAATCTATATGCGGATGATGTCATCCTCTCCCTCACCACGCCAGAAACATCTTTACCCGCAGTTATGGAAAACATCAACACATACGGTCACCTGTCATATTATCATTTAAACAACTCTAAAACATAAGCTCTTCCTCTGAACCTTCCCCCTCAGCAATTAACATCCTTGAAGTCCCAATACCAGTTTGACTGGCAGGTAGCTAGTCTAAAATACTTGGGAGTAGAATTGTCATACCCCTTCTCTTCCCTATTTACTAACAACTACATCCCCCTCCTTGCAACTATTGAGTCAGACTCTGCGGAATATGTTAAACATGAAGTCTCGTGGCTGGGCAGAATAGCTACTTTAAAAATGTTCATATTACCAAAAATTCTTTCTTTATTCAGGACATTGCCCATACACCTCCCTGAATCCTTCTTCATTAAAATAAATAGAATTCTGTCACGTTTTGTATGGGCTGGGAAGAGACCAAGATTATCAGCTACCATTATCACTAAATCAAAACTCGCTGGAGGAATTGGGATGCCTAATATTAAAGGTTATTACATATCTACTTTGATAACTCTCCTAAAACAATGGTGGTGCGATACTTCTAATTCATATTGGGTCCACATTGAAAATTCCTCGGTATATCCCTACAAAATTAGTGATCTTTTACTACTTCCAGCCTGGAACCTTCACAAGCCTCCTCTCACAAACCCATTAGTAAAAGCCTCATATAATGTTTGGCTGCAATATCATACTGCTTTAGCTTCCTCTACGGTGCCCAACCTTAGGGAACTACCGTTGTCAATAATTCAAGCCTCACGTCCAGGACTTGAATTAACTAACTGGTCTTTATGGGATATATCTCATGTCAAGCATATATATGATGCGAATGGATTAATTTGAAACCATTCGACGCACATATAATTTATCCAATAAGGATTTTTACAAATATCTACGTATTAAACATTTTTTACAATCTTTGACCCCTTCCTCTTTGCATGTAGATAACTTCACTCTCAAATACCTCTCATCTGACATGAAGGGATTAAAACCAATATATACTCTTTACACTAAATCTGATAAATGTAATAAAACGTATCCCAAAAAACAATGGGAAAACGATATAGGAATAAATGTAGCCCTTCAAGATTGGCAGTTAGCTTTTAAATGTTCACATAAAGCTCTTCAATGCTCCTCACATGCAGAATCCGCCTTTAAGACAGTATCCCGTTGGTACTATACTCCGGATAGGATAGCTAAAGCTTTCCCTAACTCTTCAAATAATTGTTGGAGAAAGTGTGGCCAGAAGGGAACCTTATACCATATCTTATGGAATTGCCCTCTTACACAATCATATTGGGTAGAATGTAAAAGCCTTCTTTCTACGATATTAAACTGCCCTATAAATTGGTCGCCTCAATTAATTTTACTTTTTCTAGGGATACAGAATGTTTCCCCACAATATCGGGAATTATTCTGTATCATTTGCATTATTGCAAAAAACACTCTTGCAAGCAAATGGAAAACTGTGGAGATTCCCTCTATTGATATAGTCATTCCCAAACTAAATACTATATATTCCTACGAAAAAACTCTAGCTAGAGGTTCCGGCAACACAAAAAAATTCTCTATCAGATGGAAACCATGGTATTCTTCATCCTATTGTATAGATATTTGAGGTTCTTTAGTATATTTAAGGATTCCAGACCAACTCTCTTCAATTTAACAAATGCTATCTGTAATTACACTCATCCTCACTGGTATGGCATGACAACTATTAAAACTATTCACTATAAAATACTTGAGCAGATATACACTTTTGATTTTTAAAATTCACTCAGGTATACTGTTCTGTTCCTCTTCCTTTACAGGGAAGTTTTCTTGTTTATGTTTTTTATTACCTTATAACGTTAAAATGTAACTGAGATACATGCTTATCAAGATGGTTTGAATTTTCACTGTAACGACAGCTGCGACTGTCTTGGTTTGATCATAACTGACAGCTGTGACTGTCTCCCATATATTACTATTTGAGTTATTTGTACTTCTTATTTCTTTGAAAATTAATAAAAAACTATTGAAAGTAAACTGCATGACAACATTTATATATCCAGTATATTTTAAGCAAATGGTCCCTTTCTTTTCCGTTATACCTCACTGAAGATTATATTGAAATACTCTAAACAACCTAAATAGGAAGTTTTAACACTGTCTTTCCATGTGTGTTGCTTTAGTAGACTATGCATGGGCCTCTAGCACATTAAACTGGTGACATCCTCATGGTTCTTCTTAAGTTATGCTTGTAATTATCTCTGGGCAGAATGGCGATTTAAAATATCTTATGCAGCAGCAAAATGAAAATACAGAAATCTAAGAGCCTTCATCTGATTTTTATTTAATTTAGTTTTTGCACAGGGAAGAGAAAAGGATGAGAGACGCACATTGAGAGGTAGAGTGATGGGATCACCAATGAAAAATATACACAATATACAGTACACATACATATATAGATCTATATAAGGAAATATCTATATATAGATCTGAGTGTGTGTATTATATGTATATTTCTATCTGTGTATGTGTGTGTATATATATATATATATATATATATATATATATATATATATATACACACACACACACACACACACATACATAGATATACTGCGATACACAATTAGAATTATTGTACTGACAGCAGATCCTCAGTTGTACCCAAAATCATATCAAAGGTCTTACAGAAATGTTAACCACCCTCTAATTCACAAAAATGTATTCACACAACAGAAGTCAAAGAAATTAACTAGAAACGCGATTAATAAAAACCAAAACATAAGGCAAACAGCATCCTCCACCCACCGTGTTGCTCATTGTGGGTGTTGCAAGATGGTTGTGAGGGCTGTGGGGACTTACTATGCTCTGCAGGTCAAAAAAAATGGAAACTCGATAAAAGAAGCCACTATCAAATATTCTCAAGAGTTACTAATGGCAATCATTTACACGAGGCTGTGTTTTCAAATAGATTTTAAATGTATAAAGTATACTGCAAAATTCCATATATAGGAATGGGTGACAGCTTGCGGTCATATGGATATTTGAAAGGTATATCCATAAAGGTGTGAGTATTTGAAACCACATGGTTACCAAGTACAGTAACCTAAAAATCCCTGTGGTAAAAGGAGATACCCCACAAAACATGTGGTGCATAGCTTCATTATCCCCTTGTAAGTTAGACCTGCAGAGCATTAATCTGTCCAGAGAAGTCAGGACCAGGGTCAGTAAGGCATCGCTGCAGGTAGAGGGTAATAACAAAAAGAATGGAGCTGGAGCAAATCAGAAAAGAACAAATATTGCCACGGTTTCTCAGAAGATATCAGGACTACCCTCCCAATTTTGCCTCTCTTTGCACTCCCAGTATGTGCCACGAAATATGTGTGTCATCTCTTTATTTACGGGATCCATCTTCCGTTCAAACCACATAGGCTTATACGTATCCACCGGAGAGCCTGCGAGGACAGAAATTACACAATGAGAGCTGTGCAATCAAGTTATATACTAGTGAGGCACAAGTTCATTCGCTTCCACTCTTCGGCGTATCATTTGTGATTTTTCGCAGGTAGTCTGATAAATGAACAATCTTCCTAGAGATTAACATTCTAGGAGGTAGTCTTAATATCATTTATATCACCCACTGCTTTACTGGCCTGATGTTCTAAACAGTAAATCATGTTCAGGGAGTAAGTCAGTGTGTCATCTGTGATCTGGATGGTTACACAGCATGAGCTGAAGCCAACCCCAGTATAGGCCTGTTGAGAGGACTTACCAGCCACAAAAAAGGTTTTCACAATGGTTGCAAGGACCAACATATTAAAATGACAGAGAGTTTGAGCAAAGCATTGGGATTTGTAATACAAACCTTTACAGAACACTATTTTAGGGCACTCATCAGGTTGTTCATTTCCCACTCGTGACCTCGTGCTAGTATTATGGATTTAAAAATATTCTCTTACCATCTTCTCCAGCTTTCTCCCTCTCAGCCTCTCTTCTCCGCCTTGTGCTTCTTTGTTTCTCCTCAAGTCTCTGTTTTTCTCCATTGGCTTCATCCCAGTTGCCATTCTCCATCAGTCGTTGGTCGGGCCTCAAACGGCTGTCTGTCGGGGCAACACCATCCTCAGGAGCATTTAAAGACAGCGCAAGCTCGGAGAAGTAATACATGTATTCTGCATTTTTCCTGTAGATACAAGTACAGAGGAAGTGACCCTAAATACTTTTTTCTTAATGGGGTGAAACATATGTTGAGAGGGTCACAGGAGGGTGAAGAACAGTAGATACTAACGGAAGAGGGTTTCGCTTCCACAACAAAGTCCTACTCTCTGGGGCTTTATCTCCCCCGTTTTCAGACCCGCTTCCACCTGGCGACACTGGTACGCATTCCATACGCTCATCCCAAGTCCCCATCAGGGTGTAATGCACACGGCCTGTAGCATCCATTACCTCCCCGGTTACCTGATACAGAGGAACAGAATAACGTGATAAAGGTATATTCATGCATTTGTGAGTTACGAGGATAATGACTACTTACTTTGCGCGCCACATCCCGGGAGAAATAGCTGTATGGTGCAAACTTAAGCTTACACTTATCCCCAGTCTTATGATTGATAATCTCTATCTCTCCTGACTGTAAAGATAAGGATGGTAAAAATATAAAACTTCATGAGACAGATTAGGTGGAAGTCAATGCCAGAAATAAGGGTTATTATTTTACCTGGTCAATCCACAGTTTCCCAACAATTATGTTGTGAACAGTGGTGGTCACTTTCTTCCACGTGTAATGATTCCCAGAATTATTAAATATACAGTGTATGGTACCTAGGAAAATTTAACAGACACATAGTAACAGAGTTTGACATTTATTCACGCCCACTTGTCTTTCCTTCATCAATGGAAATATTGCGCTTACCCAACGGCATGATAGAAAGGTATTTTCCTCTAAATTTGCTAGTAATTTTTATCTCTTGCCGCAAGGTCCAGCCATGACGAGACTCTGCATGGTGTGCAGCCGCAGGGGGGTGATGACTGACCTAAGGGTAAATCAAAACTGGGTGTTTGTAAACTAGACGACACAAGGGGGAAAAAAAAGCTATGTTATGATACATTGCACACAAAGGCAAGCGTACAGAACCATCCTGGAGAACACACAGTTTTAACACAGTTAAAATCTTGACTTGTTTCTTTATCGAGGATCTCTTATCAATTCTTTTAGCCAACATCTAGGACACCCACCTTGGACTATAATCCTCAGTTCCGCCATCAAAAATCTTGAGGCCCAGAACATTCTTAACACCTGGACCCCAATTCAGCTCCTATCAGACCACCCCATGCCCATCCCACCCATTGCTCTGCCTTAAGATCCTCCCAAAAGCCCACCTTATGAGAACAGAGGCAAGTCTAGGGTTAGTGGCGTCTGAGTTAAGTATTCTTCAAGGCATACACACTTAAACACCCACTCACTCTACCACCACACACAAATACAGACACACACACTATTTCTACTGCTCTTCCTCTCCCAGGCGCCACTAAACCTAGGCTCCTGACACTCCAACACCACACGATAGACACACTAACACCAAAACACTCATATTGTTTTGCACATATTTATAATAACTAAGGAGGAGGTTGGTATGAGTTATTTATTTGTATGGTATAGTATAAGTTGTGTGTGGTCTAAGAGTGATCCTAACAGATCCTGTGTGCCTACGCAGGGGACCTGGATCCTCCTGTCTCACCACCCCCCATCATACACACACTTACCGGTGCTTTCTGCTGTGTTGCCGGGGCAGCGGGTTGACGTCTACGCGATCCGCGTAGACAACGTCCGCCGCAGCCGGAAGGAGGTGTGGCTAGCAGCGGGGGTTGTCTGCGTCCGTCGCGTAGACCTTCCCCGACTGTCAGAGATCAGAGCTCCCCGCACCGGTGCGGGGAACTCTGATCTCTGACAGCCGGGGAAAGTATACGCGACGGACGCATACAAACCCCCGCCGCCAACTCCACCTCCTTCCGGCTGCAGCGGAAGGCGACATCAACCCGCTGCCCCGGCTGGAAGCACCGGTAAGAGAGGGCTGAGAGGGGTGAGAGAGAGAGAGTGTGTGTGTGTGTGTGTGTGTTAGTTAAATGGGGGTATAGGGTGTGTGTGTATGTTAGATGGGGGCATAGGGCATTTCTGGAGTGGCGTTAAGGGGGCATTTAATAGAGCACTCTGCCTCCTGAAATGCCTTATACCTCCCTATAATGGCACTCTGCCCCATAATATGCCTTTTAACCCCCTAAATGCCAGAGTGGCATATAGGGGTATAAAGCATTTCTGGAGGCAGTGCTCTATACAATGCCTTTTAACTCCCTTAATGCCACTCTGCCTCCTGAAATGCCTTATACCTCCCTATATGCCACTCTGCCCCATAATATGCATTTTAACCCCCTAAATGCCAGAATGGGATATAGGGGTATAAGGCATTTCTGGAGGCAGAGTGGCACATAGGGGGTCAAAAGGCATACCATGGGGCACAGTGGCATATAGAGGGTTAAAAGGCATATCATGGGCCACAGTGCCATATTGGAGTGGCATACCTGGGGGCAGATGTGCGTAACTGGGGGACAGGTTGGAAAATACAAGAAATAAAAACAAAACAAAAAATTCTCAATCATAGCTTTTATTAAAAAAAATAGTTTACATGAATTAACATTTACTGGTAAAACTTTTTTCCTTTGGGGTCGTCTTATATTCAGGCTTTTTCTTTTTTTCCCTAAGTTAATATTCAGATTTTGGGGGGTCGTCTTATAATCGAGCAAATATGGTACTATACGAATGTTTTTGTTGCACCTACCCCTTATATTTTAAAGTGTGGAGCACAAAGTCCATATTTTAGCTCTAAGTAAATATATATATATATATATATATATATATATATACATACATATATACATACACACACACACACACTTAAAGAGGATATGTATCAGCTGTAACTAAAAGGGGATCGATATGACATGTCTACTCTACGAATGTAGAAAGAACAAATATTGTATATTTAGCATCCACACAATGTTTAGGGGGTATCAATTTTAGCAAATGTGAGTTGAAAATCGAATCAAGAGCGATCTCTGACGAAACATGGCGCCATTAAAAGCAGTTTAAGTGGTCGATGAGGTTAAGTGGGAGGGACTGTGTGTAGGAGGGTACATATTGACTGATGGGTAGTGTCAGACACCACTAGGTGTCTGTGTTCCGTTAAGAGAAGGAGCCCAATATGCAGGACGACCAGAGGAACAGAGAAGCAAAACTGGTAAAGTTCGGACTCATTTTACTAGGTAACAGTCCAGGGTCAGGATCAAGCACAGGTAGGCACAGGTGCAGGTAACAGTACAGGTGCAGGCACAGGTGCAGGTACCGGTACAGGTACAGGCACAGGTATAGGTGCAGGCACAGGTGCAGGTAACGATACAGGTTCAGGCACAGGTTCAAAATAGGGCAAGGAGCACAGCACTTGGGACGCTATGTAGCACACAGAGCGTCTCAGAATATCTGAGCACTGCTGAGAGGGAGCTTGGGGCATTTAAAGGGATCACAGGTGTGACGTATGACGTCAAGCCTGTAGATCCAGCCCTAGTACCGCCCCTCACACAGTCTCTAGAGGGAGACGGCGTTGGAAACACCGCCCCTCTAGTAATAGCCTCCTCAGTGGCACCTCCCACCCTCTCCTGCACACAGACGGCAGAGGAAGGAGGTGTCAGAGCGGCGTGCAGAAGTGCCGCCCCTCTCTTGGCACCCGACACCGCTCCGTCGCCATCTTCCCCAGCTTCCCCGCATGGACGTGGGGAGTGAAGAAGCAGCCGACCGAGAGGCCCTGCGTGCCGGTACGTGCATGACAGATGGAATGGCTGTGGGGTGAGCTGGAGAAGATGTGGTGACTACTACAGCAGACATTTTGTTCCCCTGTTCCCGAGTAGTTTAGTTGGTAGACAATTGCCCATTTATGCTACCAGCCAAACCTGTAATTTGCGAAGTTAATAATTTTTATTACTGTGACGGAATCTTCCGCCACTGGGGCTTTCGGAGGGGACTGATGGCTAGCTTCCTGCCTGCAGACAATGGGCCTTGACATTAGAAGGGGTTCTGTTCTTGGGGAAGTGGGTACAGGGACCCACTTTCTACTGATTTCCCCTATTGTATGTTTTACCATATTTCCCACACAGAGACTCTGAACTGTAAATGCCAGCGGGACATCCTGGTGTAAGAAGGCGGCTGATTATCTGGGTTGTGAAGAAATGTATTAATGTGTTAGGTGCTAGGTGTTAGTACTGCCATTCACTGTCCTTTGTGTACCCCCTACTGCTGTGTATATAATAACTAAATAGACAGCCAGTAGCTGTTAATCATAGTTACATAGTTCATAAGGTTGAAAAAAGACCCAAGTCCATCAAGTTCAACCCTTCTACCTAACCTTTCTATTCTTGATCCAAAAGAAGGCAAAAAAACCCTAATTAAGCTACTTCGAATTCTGCCATCAGGGGAAAAAATTCCTTCTTGACTCCAAGAGGCAATCGGATTTCTCCTTGGATCAAGAAGCTCTAAAATATTAATATTATTCTATTTATATCCCTGTATATCGTGCCTTTCTAAGAAAATATCGAGGCCCCTTTTAGGTATCTAATGTATTGGATAACACCACCTCCCTTGGAAGCGAATTCCATACCTTAATTGTTCTCACTGTGAAGAATCCCTTCCTTTGTCGTCTATGAAACCTGCACTCTTCCAGTCTCAGAGGGTGACCTCTTGTTCTTTGTATATTTCTGTTAATGAACAGGTCACTGAAGAGCTCTTTATATTGGCCCTGCATATATTTGTATAATGTTATCATATCCCCTCTGAGACGCCGTTTTTCCAGTGTATATAATTTTAACTTTTTTAGTCTCTCTTCATAACTAGTATCTCCCAATCCCCTTATTAATTTCGTAGCCCTCCTTTGCACTTTTTCTAATTCCATAATGTCCTTTTTAAGGACTGGTGCCCAGAATTGTACCGCATATTCAAGGTGAGGTCTTACCAATGACCTGTAAAGAGGCAAGATGATATCCTCCTCCCTTGAATCAATACCTCTTTTTATGCATGCCAAAACCTTATTGGCCCTCGCAGCTGCTTGCTGGCATTGCGCACTGTTGTCAAGTCTGTTGTCAACCGTTATTCCTAAATCCTTCTCATTGGTAGTTTCCCCCAAGGATATTCCATTTAAAGAATAGGTTGCATTTTTATTATTTTTACCATAATGCATAACTTTGCATTTCTCTATATTGAACCTCATCTGTTAGCTCTGTGTCCTAGCCATTGTTTATCTCAATTCAATTATATGTCTAATCATTCTATGTCTATCTCCCCAATTAATGTAATTAATTCTCTTGTAATTAGATCCTGTGACATTTGTCTTGACCCTTTCTTACTTGTATATATAGTTCGTGTGTTTGGTTCAAATAAAGTAGTTCCTGTTTTACCTTAAAACGAGTTCCATCTTGTTATTGGGGTAAGCCTTGGTGCTGTCCTTGTCAGGACAGTAAAGCGATGTATTGCTATGTTACAGTGCCACCGAGGTTCCCGAGAGGTTCTAATTCCTGGTGTCGCCAACGCTATTTCCACTTAAGGAACCAAGCCTTGTATTCCTGGTGACCATGGGCAGAAGGAAGCAATGTCTGGCGGGCGTACCCAGTCCGGGTACAGGTCGTTTCCGTCACAATTACCTTTCTATCATATCAATTGATCGTCATTGATAAATATTTGGGCCAAAACCAGTCATTTTACTGGGTTAGCACAGTAACTGCGTTCATGGGTTGGGCAGAGCTGGCGGCAAGCTACTTTATGATGAAGCATGGGATAAAACCACCACTACCAGTGCAACCACACCACCCTTGAGGCTACCACTGCTGTAAGCATTGGCAGCACTCTTCTGAGCGGAGGGGCAACAAGCAATGGCACTGCCAGATGAACGTAGCAAATCTATTTTTGCCCCAGCAAATAGTGAGGAAGAGGAGGGAAGGTGTTCTCTTCCAGCACAAGTATACCTTACTCTGCCTTCTGTTGGGTACAAGGGATCCATTGGGACAACTACACCCCCTGGTACAGAGTGCTATGTTTTCCCAATTACCCGAGACTCTAAAGACTGTGGTGCTCAGACACAGATACGGAGCACCTGGGTTTTGGGAGTGTCGGTTTTGTGTGTGTCCTGTAAGTCCTCACCCGGTGGAGAGTAACATACCAAAGACCTCCATGGCCAGTATTTGCACCAGGACCTGATATGCAGCAGGTTTCAGCCAGAAGTCAGGGACCGTGTTTACTATATTCCCCACAAACTACAATAGCGACTCCCTACTGAGCTGAGCCAGGCCGAACACAAATACTGAGCTGTGTGCAAAGGAGGGCCTGATGGAGAACTATGTAAGGTTTGCTGTGACTATTGTATGTAAATTAGCCCTTTGTACTGTTTAAATACTGCTGCTTCACTACTGCACCTCTGACTTTCCTTTCTCTGGGGGGGACTTTTTTTTTTATATATAAAATTCTATAATATTGGGGAAATTCAGTCCTGCTCCACATGGCTGCATCATCTGCTAGTGTCTGCCTGCCCAGTGCTTTATTACTGCACCCCTTTGACCATTCTAACCTTTTAACTTAAAATGGATGAACTTTAGCATCAAATGTGTACAGTTACATTATGATCTTCTTAAGTGTACATGCAAAATAATTTTCAAATGCATTTGCCCAGGAATTATACCCATCACAGACCTGCTCACAGAGGGAGCGATACCCGTTATCCTCCATCCGGTCCAGTTCAAAGGTTTCTCCTAGAAGTGGGTTGAAGGGCTTGCTGGTGCGGAAGACTGTGGTGGAGTAAGAAGAAACTGTAAAAGCAGCAACTAGACAAAGCTGTTCAAGAGCACTCTCACACTGAGCTCCCCGATCCAGCAGGGTATGATACTCCAGGTCCTCTGTCAAACGCTGGAGCATGGAGAGTGGCTCATTAAAGTTCACCTGGCCAGGAAAAAAAAAACAACCATAAGGGATGATGCCAAAGGCCTTGCTATACCTCTCAAATGATCTTATAATTGATAAGCATTCATATGTTCTACGGCGTGGGTTACCAACAAGCAGCTCTCGGATTGTTATGAAGACAACTCATAAATCATGGCTAGCAAAATATCAATGGGGTTGTAGTTCCTTAACAATTAATTTAACTGGCTTCGGTCACCAATGAATGTTAATTTTATAGAGTCCTCTCACATAAACAGAGCAGTTCAGAGACTGGCGTGTTTTTTGTAGTGAAATATGAGAAGAAGCTCCAAGATGGTTTGTACCACTGTCAAACTGGACCCAAGTCCAGACATTACCATTTATGGTTACAGTTATGGTCGCATGATTTGTATAAAAGATACAAGGATGAAAAAAAAAAAAAAATCAAATCAGCGCTGAAACCAGATTCTTATTGACCATCATCACACACAAATGGGCCAAAAACTATTTAGATACATTTTTTGGTCCATTTTTAGGCAACAAATTTTGTTCCCTGCCCGTTTGTTTTGGCCGGAAATGTGTGCTCACATTCACTGTCACAGTCATTCTCATTCACATTGTCTAAATGCTTCCCTACTTTATCTGTCAACCACTTCCGCATGTTTATCTTCTATCTTTCATCTTCTCCATTCAATTCAATCTCCAATCTGCTATGTTCATTTTTAGTCCACATCTCCGTGGACATAACCGAGTGGAAACTTCTGCCAAAACAGCGGCTCTTGCAGCAACATCCCCTCCCTGATCCTCCAAACAGGGACAGAAGACTTCACCACAAGCGCTGCCGTTTTGGCGGAATTTCCCACCAGGTTATGTCTGCTGAGATGCAGAGAAAATAAACACCTTTTTTTTTTTTTTTTTTTTGCATAAGCCTCTAGTTGCCCAACGTTGGGGTGAAGTCATGAAGTCATATCCTGGTTTTATATCTACTGTTGACCGAGGACTACAGCCTGCAACCTAAAGTTCAAGATGGGGCTTGCATTTTGGGATGTGAAGCACGGTGGGAGCGGTTTAGTTTCTGAGTGAACGTGGAGATACACAGCTTTTTGCTTCAATTTTGCCTGATTCGTTGGTGGTCTGGCCTCATTTTCGTGGCTTTGTATCAATCCCCAAAATCTAAACGCACAAGTCTATTAAACACTGCTATATGCTTGTTTAATCAGGATATCCCTTTTCCCATTTTAAGTGCACACCCACAATTTGTTTTCTATTTTGTACATTTTGTAAAGTATAGTCCTACAAATAACACATAAATGGTATAATATAACATATAAATGGTAAATATGTGGAAAGACAAACCGAAAGCATTTTCCCCATTAACAAAAAATAAAACTAAATAGTTTTTGAAAGGTCCTCACACGCCCTTAGTAAATGTTTGTAGAGACACATACATGTAAATTTGCACATGCAGCCCATGTAGGCGACATACGGTAGGGTAATCACACATATACCGTATTTGCCCGAATATAGGCCACACTTTTCCCCCCCACATGCAGGACATGCAGTTCCGGGTAGAGAGCAGGGTTAGGATAGTCCTGGCAAGGGAGATTGTTACAGCACATCGTGCAGACTCGCCGGCAGCGGAGGTTGTTTACGCTCGCCGGTGAACGTCTGCGCGATTTTCTTTGAAGGAACCGTTACTCATTCATCACTTTTGCCTTCCATCTTGATGCCATGAATCTTTTTTACTGGTGCCCCCATCCTAATCTTACAATCATTTGCAAAATATTCATATGCAAAGACCATTCTTCTTTGGGGTAGTAACCCTTTGCTTAGCCTGTCCATCAGAATATTTTCGCTCAATTCTTCTATGCCAGGCACTGCAGTCTGGGAAACCATATACACCAGTGTATTATATTATATATATAATAATAATAATAATAATATATATATATACATACACACACACACACACACACACACACACACCACCGCTTTGGTATTGTCTGGCTGGCTGGCCGTGAATAGAATACCAAGGACTAGATGAGCGCCCCAACCAAATAGAGAGGCATCTGTGGTGATAATTTGTTACTGGATTTAAACATTTTCAAGACTGCCTGCTGCAGATTCTGACATTATGCCTTTACCCAAGGAATGGATGGAGTAGGGACTGTTAACAGACCCAAACTTCCCATTGCGTATCTGATCCAGCATTTTGAGACCTGTCTGAAACTGTAGAATTCTGTACCAGCACAGATTTGGTGAGGCTTAAAATCCAAGTGTTGCTCTAGAAACCTGGATAATAAGATGGCCTGGAATGTTCTTTTTTTTAAGCAGTCAAGGTATGGTATGGTGTGGAGGAGACCTTGAACTGTAAAACTGTTAGGGATACGGAGACCAAGTCCAGAAGAATCATCCAGCCCCCTTCTTGAGAGAATATGGCCTGCCCTTCTTTCATGAATATGTTGATAAATGTGAGTTTTAAAACACAGGGCGAAAAGAACCATCTGGTTTTGGACCCTGGAACAGCCTGGAGATGCGTTTTATGGACGTACCGGTACGTTACCGGTACGTTACCGGTACGTTAAACCATAACTGCATGCCATCTCTCTGCTGATTGATTCAGACAACAGAGGAGAGTAGGAAGTAGGAAAATGCAGATGTATCGCTACAGAACTATGTAAAATTGTGCACATGGTGATAAAAACAAGCATGCTAATTATACATTCATTAGCTGCTTATATGGGAAATCCTCTATGGAGAAAGATTTGGGAGTACTCATCGATACTCGGTGCACAATAAAATAAGATGCCATTCTGGCTATTGTAGACATTGCGGTTTAAAACAATCAACTTTAGCGTAACAACGATCCAGGGAACAAGCTGCTTTTGAGACAATAATGGATAAAAAAAATCCATTCATTTGGATCAACAGTTATGATATTGGAAGAGTTTTTTTTTTTTTTTTTTTAAACATCAGTAATGGTAACGGTGAGCACAGAAGTCTTGTTTTGGCTATGTTTCTCTTAGAATTAATTCAATAACTTAACTACCACAAAACTTTCCACCTCCATCCCTACTACTCATTAATTTCCGATTTCTTACAGGTGTCTGCCCCCCCCATACCCACCGGCATTGGAATTTTGCTTAGCTCTTTCCCTATACAATTCTTCATGACACTCCACAGATTAAGGCTGTAGTTAGGTTTGTACGGGATCCTTGTGCGTCTTTCCCTTCTTAGATCCTCAGAGGGTGGGCGTACCTGTTGGAAACACAATAAAATGCCAAAGGTTGGAAAATGGTGCGTTATGTTTAATCTATCACATTAAAACTGCTAGAAAATAAAAATCAACTGACTTAAAATGGAAATAGCATTTCTTTTTGAATCAGCATTAGAGTGACGGTTCCTAGAGTCACTCTACCCCTCCACTATTGTTGCCCTGACTCCCAGAGGACTATTTCCCAAAGTGTGACCTGATCGGACCACGGACAGGCTCCGGGGCGTTCGTGAGTGAGAGCGGGACTTTCACTCCCGTCGCTTTCCTTTTCTCCTACTGGGATCAGGTTGCTATTTTCACTGTATCATCTTTACATCCCTGGGAGTCTATCCTAGAATTAGCGGAGGGCTGAGTACATCGACCACCGAGTTAGTTAACTCCGAAGGCCAGCGGTACCTAGGACTGTTTCCTATGGAACTGTTTACAGCTACCACCTCATGGGCGGTCCGCTGGTTCTTCCACTCGGTGGTCCCGGGACTTTCCTGGACTCTCCTGGAGTCCTTTCCTGTTGCTTTTTTTACGGTGGATTATCATCCTGAAGGGAGAAGTCGCTCTTGGCGGAGAGACAACTTGAGGTCCCTGGCCAGTCCGTCACACAGGCAATTCAGATCAAGCAGTTTATAAAATTCTGCATGTGATCATTGTTTTCCTTACAGCGGTCAAAAGTATAAATAGTCTTGGTATTGTATCTAAGTACTTGTAATTCTGAACCTTTTTTTTTTTATTGCTTCAAAGTATTGAATTCTTTTCCTTGCTAGAAAGTTATCCGACTTTTCATCTGGAGTGTAATCCCATAATTACTACTGAGAAACAAATTTACTGTTCTTATATTAAAATATTCCTCCTAAAGGAAGAGAGAGGAAGGGGAAAAAATGCTTGCCCCTCCAAACTGCCTGCCCTCATTGTTTTTCCTGCCCTACTTCAGGTAGGAGCTCACATTTCTGGATCTCTGGAGGTAGATTTCTTCTTTTTCTCTTTTCCAATGGAGAAGGTTCCTGGTGATTTTTAGGTGATAATCACATCACCCATGCACATCTTCCAGGAATCTTGGAATCACTCCATGCACCACGGCTCCAGGAATACACCACTTGAAGGGGCAGAGGCCATTTGGAGACTATGTTCTTTTTCTACCATGGATGAGAAACAGGTTGAAGAGACCCAGAGGGAGGCTCCTAGGAAAGCCTCTTCCAAAACGAAGCATTCGGTATGCCTTTTCTGTAAGCAGCCCTGAAGTGACTGCAAGTCTAAAGTCTTCTCTTTCTGTTCTGACTATAATGGCTTGTAGAACAGTATTGAAGTTGTGGGCTGCTAACTCTGCTTCTAAGAACATACTGTCTGGGATTTGTTTCTACTGGAAGGATTTGTTCGGCAAAGATCTGGAAAATTTGTTGGAACAGTAGTGGGAACAGTAGTAGACACTAGATTGGGTTAAGGGATTTGCTTGGATATCTCACGTTTCCCCAGACAGGTAATGACTATGCTATGAAGGATGGTGGCTCTGACCAGACGTTGTTTAATCAAAACGGGATGGCTCAAAGGCATCTCCCTTCCCATTTGTGTTGGATTTTCTCTTTGGTGCTGGCTAAATTTCTATTTTGTAGCCAGAGGTCTGTCATTGTGGGCTCCATGCTGGACAGTGATCTCTACAAATGCAAAACTGCACGGCTGGGGAACATGCCTAGAGAATCGCTTTATGCAAGATTATATACAGATTATCCATTTTTGGACTTCCAGACCACTAAGATCTGCTTTCCCAGGGTCTCCATCAATCTTCAGCACTACTTCTGTTGATTGCCTGGAGATTGAATATGTTCTCCTGCTCGGACGTAGACATTCTGTTGGAAAGCAGGAAATTAGACACCAGAAAAAGGTATGCCATTTGGAAGATCTTCACTGAATGGTGCTCCCTCAAACTCGTCATCTGTCAATTCTTAAAGCTCTGATTGCTCCATTTGGGCTTCTCCAAAAGGCCTATGCCCAGTTACTATTAAAGCACACATCGATGACCTAAAACCCTTCTTTGACTTTGCCTTTCACTCTTGGTTCTGTTTATTTATGATGGCATTATCCAGAATTGGGCTCAGTCGCAGCCTCATGTGCCTCCTTGGGATTTAATGGTGATTTTGAAAAGCCTTATTAAGCGCCATTTGAGCCTCTTTGAACCTCTCTGTTTTCTCCCTTTTACGGTGGTGTTTCACGTGACAATTGCACCTGCCTGGAGATTTTCTTCATGTTCTCCATTACTATGGATGTCAGCACAGTACTTCATTTATCACTGGGATTTACTCATAACACTTCCTTTTTTCAGATTTTCAGGACTTTGTTTTACCATCTTTTTGTCTGGAACCTAAGAATGCGAGAGAGAGGGCGCCGCATTTCTTGGATGTTAGAATATCCCTAGAGATGTATTTGAAGAGGACTACTTGGCTCTGCTGATTCTCCAACTTGTTCATTATGTGTGCGGCTGGAAAGGATTTAAAGACTGAAATCCGTCAGCAGGTGGATAGTACAGGGAATCCAGGAAGCATGTTCTACGAGGTCTGTAGCAAGTTCATGGGCTGAGCTAGCAGAGGTTCATCCAGTTCAGATATGTAGAGCACCTGTTAAGACCTCTCTTCATACTTTTGTCAAGCATTATAGACAAAGTCTCATCTGCTGAAGAATCTATGTTTTGTAGCTGGATATTGCGGTCTGTTACACTTTATTTTTTCCCACCATTATATCTTATTGAATATCTCATATGTTCAGCACTGCTGGAGTTAACAAGGGAAATGACAAGCCCAGATTTTCACAATCACAACATAATTAGACATTCTAATGTAAATAAATCTATGTTCATTATTTTTGTGCCTATATTCTTCTTGTTCCTTAATTACTTAACCAAGATCTACCATTTTACAATTCTATGAAGTTAGTAGTAAAACATGTGAAGAGAGACTTAGCAGGATTGATGTCAGTGGTAAATACAGGTTTTAAGAGGATGCATAACTAGAATGATATGGAAGATGGATAAAAAAAAAATCGTACTGGAGAAAAACAACATACCAAGAAAAACAGAAGGACATAAGAATCTTAAGATTTTCACTCGCAGACTAGAAGCAAATGGAGGAATTCCCACTGACACAAAAAGGTGAACCTCTTGGTATATCGTAGGAACAATTGCTGGAGAATAAAGAACTAGGGTCTAAGAACGCAACGATTCCTGCAAGTTTCTCACCACAGATGAGACAGGTTGACTATTGACATTAAAGTTAATTTTCTTTATCTTGCACAACTCGCACAGTTCAGTGTGTGTGTGCATATGGGATGAGTGCACAGATATGAAGGTATCAACACTTACAGGTTCTTCTATAATATCATAGCTTGCTGCACTAATGTTGCTTCCTGATCGCCTGCAGAGAGAGAGATTTTTATTAGAATTTAAAAGCTGGAAGAGAGCTTAAACTAGAAAAAAAAATACAACAGAAATAATAGACCTGCAATAAATTAATATACCGTATTGGCTCGAATATAGGCCGCACTTTTTTCCCCCACTTTAAGTTTTTAAAGTGGGGGTGCGGCCTATATTCGGGCTCTAGCGCCCGACGCCCGGGACATGCAGTCCCGGGCGCCGGGCAGGCAGCGGGGT
This sequence comes from Spea bombifrons, assembly GCF_027358695.1. Lineage (NCBI taxonomy): Eukaryota > Metazoa > Chordata > Amphibia > Anura > Pelobatidae > Spea > Spea bombifrons. Next base: position 8,158,883 of record NC_071097.1, read on the forward strand.
TAAGATACAGATCCCCCGCAGCGGTGCAGGGGACCTGCATCCTTCTCCCCGATACGCTCAGACAGCCTCCCCTGCCAGCACTTCCCACGGGGGGGGGGGGTGCCGGCACGGGAGGTTATCTAAGCGTTTTACCTCTGCCCACCCCCGACTTACCGGAGCAGACTCCCGGGTGTCTTGCGGGGCCGGCGGGAGACATTTACGCAATACGCGCATGCAACTTCCGGTACCGGAAATTGCATACGCGTATTGCGTAGATGTCCCTCGCCGGCCCCGCAAGACACCCGGGAGTCTGCTCCGGTAAGTCGAGGAGGGGGGGGCAGAGGAGGACAGCGGCAGCGGATCGCGGGGAGGGAGGACAGCGGCAGCGTATCGCGGGGAGGGAGGACAGCGGCAGCGGATCGCGGGGAGGGAGGACAGCAGCAGCGGATCGCGGGGAGGGAGGACAGCGGCAGCGGATCGCGGTGAGGGAGGACAGCGGCAGCGTATCGCGGGGAGGGAGGACAGCGGCAGCGTATCGCGGGGAGGGAGGACAGCGGCAGCGTATCTCGGGGGGGGGGAGACAGAGTGGCAGCATGTTTTTTTTGGTGCTTTTTTAAAGAAAAAAAACTTTTTCTTTAAAAAAGCACCAAACTTTTAGGGTGCGGCCTATATACGGGGGCGGCCTATATCCGAGCCAATACGGTAAATCAATAACTATTAAAAGAATGTTGAAACCTCTGAAATCAATTATACTTAGTAAACTTTTTTCTTCATCATCTTTTTTTTTTTTTTTACTCGGGTTAAGGGAGAACTCCCACCACTCTTCCCGAAGTTTTTTTTTTTAACTAAAGAAATAAATATTTAATGCTTTATGTCAAGACCTTTTAAAATATTTAATTTTACTTATTGGATGTTTAACACGAATACTCAACTACCCATGATCCTCTAGCACCCTCCTGCCTTTTACCCAAGAACTGGAAGCCCCTGGTTCCCAGAACACTGCAGCAATGGTGTCACCCACCACAGCGTGCAACCTCATTGCATACATACTGAGGCAGTAAATAGCATCTGGCGTCCCAAATGGAAAGCAGATATTGCCATACAGGCCACAAACCGTGACCTTATATTAGGCGGTAACCAGTTTAATTTAAGGAATGTCTGACACGGCCTGCGAATATCACTGCTGCGTATGGTGTGAATGGTAAAGGCAACCGGAAAGTTAATAAGACAATGAAAGGAGCCTATGTACATGGAGGGAAGTAAAAACTCTGCTCCACCAGCTAAGTACACAACATTAGATACCCTACTGAGTACATGACTGTGGGCAATAAGTTGTTTAACACAAAAGGGGGACTGCGATCTCTTATTTCAGTGCAATGAAATGTCTTTAATATGTCTGAAATGCACTTGGCATCAGTACATCATGATATTTTAGAAATCGTATTTGTTAAACAGAGGTTAAAATAATGTAATAAAAGTACAGATTTTGTAGTGTTGAAGTAATGGACCATACTCACTTGTGCCCAAGACCATCCTGTGAAGAGCCGCTTATGATTTCTGGGGCATCAAAAAACTCATTCTCATCATCTTCATCACTAAGGTCCCCTTTCCCTGTCCCGCAGAGGTCTAAAACAAAGAACGCAACCACCATTTTAGGTTTCATTGAAAGTGTAAGAAATGCAATAGTAATATATATTTTTTTTTAGATACACTTTGGAACGTTACCTTTGGAGGCCCCAGAACGGGTCTCTGCTGGCAGCACAGTAGCCCCACGGAACGCCCGCTCCAAGTGGTTGTGCTGCTTTGCCAGCTGCTCAAGTGTCTCTTCTAGACGAAGTCTCTGGTCTCTTTCATACTGCAATGCTCTCTGCCAGCGTTTACTATGACTCTCTGCAAGAGACATAAAGTCTCGACAAGCCTGAGAAAAGCAGTGAAAATGAGGTCAAAGCAATGAACAAATGAAAAAGCGAGTAGACCAATGATTTCTATCCAGTGGGAGTTGGGGGTCATTTCTAGAGGACCTGTGAGCTTTGTGCAGCCCACAATGTTATGGGGATGCCTCAAATAATTTTAGTTGGGTGTATATAGACTCCCATAAAAGGACTACATATTACAGAGGACAACCGAAACGTATAGGAGATGCAATCAAATAAGAGATCAAATGTTTTACTTTACGTAAACGCGAATGTGCTAGTCATTAATATGACATGATCCTTCTTTCACGCCTTTTGCTCTCTAATGGTCCCCTATTTCTTCACTCTCTCACCCATTTGTCACACACAACATTATAAGGCAGTGACTTATCTCACCCAAATACTATGCTGCAGTACCCCCCACACCCATCCGGCAGTCCCTTTTTTCCCTGCACTAGACGGCAGCCCCTCAAACATCGAATAGACTGTCACATACACAGGGGTCGGCACCAACATTGCTTGAGGTAGACCGGGGTCTGCAGTGTACAATTTAACAATGTTCTACAGACGTTCACAAACCTTGCCACAGACACTGGTAGGGGGCACAAACCGTTGCATGGAGACATGTCTACCCTTAACAACCCTTCCTACATTTTATTGGCAGGAATAGTCCTTGCACAATCCCACCCACCGGTGTCAAAGGAAAGGTTTTTTTTTTGGTTTTTTTAACCTAAGTCTGCTACAAAAAGGTATTAATTAGGAGGGACTGTCCACAAGGCAAGGACTCTGCATAACTAATTGCTTTATGGTGTATTATACTAGAGTAAATTTTTATTTATCCCCTTAAGGACAATAGGGGTTTTTACTCGTAGTATTTTGCGGGACAATGGCTCTTTTAACGTTTTTCAGTGTTACTGTTTAGCTGTGATTTTCTTCTCTCTCATTTCATGCTCCCACACATATTATATATTGTTTTTTTCAGGATAAACAGGGCTTTCTTTAGATACCATTCATTTTATCATATCATCTAATTTACCATAAAAAAAAATGATAAAATATGGGGATTTTTTGTTAAAAAATTACTTTTTCTCACTTTCTAAACAGAAAACTTTTACTCATCTGCAAAAACTAATGAAAAAACCTACTAAATAGATTCTACTATTTGTCCTGAGTTTAGAAATACCCAATGTTTTTATGTTTTTTTGCTTTTTTCTGCACGTTATGGGGCAATAAGTACAGGTAGCGTTTTGCTATTTCAAAACCTTTTTTTCCAAATCTGGTAATTCTTCCCCCCATGTGCCATTTCGGGTATCTTTGAAGCCGGCCAATGCAATTTACCCCATCAAGTCATATATTTTTAGAAACTAGACACCCCAAGGTATTTGAAATGCTGGTATTTTAACCCTTTCAATGCACTAATTTTACCACTACCCTTTGTGAAACTTTATGGTAGTAATTATTTTTGTATTTTTTTCACACACGTTGTACTTCAGGTATAAATTTATCGCTCCTGGTATATGTCCGTGTCACACAACACCCCAATATGTGTTCAGTAACATCTCCTGAGCGCAGCGATACCCCCCATGCATGGGTTTGTAGGGTTATTTGGGAGGTAAAAGGCCGCCTTTGTGAGGTGTGTATTTTTTTGCCATTTACACATCTGCCCCATGTCCCATATTTGGGACATCTTTGAACCCGGCCAATTCAATTTACCCCATCAACTCATATATTTTTTAATACTAGACACCCTATGGGCATTTGTAATGCCAATATTTTAACTCTTTCCATGATGGAATTTTTGTAAAGATAAAAAATTTTAGGACTTGCTTATTAAAAACTTTTTTTTTTTTTTTTTGCTGACAGTGGGGATTTTTACATGTTACCATATTTTTAACATTTTTTTTAAACATTTTTGACCATTTTTTTTTTATTTTTTTTTAATTATTTTTTTTATTTTTTTTACACTAGTCACTCATTAGTGAGCTGGGCTCCATTGACCTTGCATGGTTGGATGCAGTACCTGCATTCAACCTGCAGGAGGAGCTCGAGAGTTCTCAAGAGGGTCTGGATAGACCCTCTGTGAACTCAAATCTCTTGTTAATTCCATCCTGTGAATGACGGCAACGTCATTCACAGGATGGCACTTGTGGTTGCTCCTCGGAGCAATCACAAGGCGATCGGGGGTCGGGGGGTTGTGTTGCTACATGCCTCGATACTGAGGCATGTCAGCAACACAGTTTATGCTTAGGAAGCGATTCCGATCGCTTCCTAAGCAGTTTTAGCCGGGCGCCGCCGCGATCTTTGATGATCGGTGCGGCGGCGGCCATTTTTCCTCCGGGGAGGGCTGCCGAGGGCTGCCCTCCCCGGATCCACGGTCAGCCTCACTTGTGAGGCTTCCGTGGATGCTGCAAAGCCGCCGATCGCGGCGAAAACGCCGCGATCACGGCGATGCAGCTATTTAACGGCAGCCCGTACATGTACGGGCATTGTCGTTAACCCGTTGCACGGCAACCCCGTACATGTACGGGGATTGTCGTTAAGGGGTTATATATATATATATATATATATATATAAAAATTTTATAAATATATAGTTTTTCTTTTGTGTTGGAGTGAGTCATAACTCACAAGGGGAAAATATGGGGTATTTTGAATTGCCACATAACCTGAACTAAGACCCTAATCGCTTTTCAACCCTCTCCTTAAGGCTCCAGGATTTAGGTATTACGCAGGTGAGTCTAAGGTGTTGCAAAATTAAAAAAACAAAAACACCTTAGACTAACCTGAGTAATACCTAAATCCTGCACTGTTCAGTGTGCCTTGAGGAGAGAGTTGGGGAGCACTCTCCTAAGCAACTATAACTTAATTAGATTGTGCCATGCAAATTTCAAAGCAAAACATAAAAAGACCTATGCATGTGGAATATTTCTGTAATCATGAGAGACACCTGAACAACTTTAGCTGGATTGTCCTGCCATAACACATAACATCCTAAGCAACACAGAATTGTTGGTTAGAAGAAAAAAAAATAAATAAATAAAATTTAGTTCTAAACCCAGCAGACTAAACGTAAAAAAAAAACCCCACCAGTTTCCAAACACCTTATAATATGTGCCATATAACTGCTTGAAATGTATAGAAATTCTATATATCAGTGGCGCTGGCAGGGGGGGGCTGAGGGGGCCATGGTCCCCCTACATCTTGCTGTGCCCCCCAATTGAAACGCCGTCTTTCTTTTTTTTTTTGGCACGGAAAAGAAAGAGGCACCTAGCGGTCGCTCGTGAAAAAGTTCATAGCAACCGCTCGGTGCCCCTCCCTCCTCCGCAAGGCCTTTGTCTTGGTCTCAGTGTCGGCATTTCATGCCGAAACTGAGCAATGAAGCAGCGCGCACCGCGGCAGAGCAGCGAGACAGAGGCCTCCCTTTCCCACCTCAGGACTGCAGCAAGGTAAGTGAACTACAAAGGGTGGAGAGGGTAGATAGTAAGAAGGGAGGGAGAGGGGGTAGATAGAGAGGAAAGGAGGGTAGTAAGAATACTGAAATAAATAAAGAGAGAGAAAATAAATGAACTGTGTGAATTGTGTGAATGAAATTGTTAATTAGCGAGTGACTATTACTATTATATATGTATAATTGATTTGTGGAAAGGCAAATATGGCACAAACAGGGTGCTTATGGGACAAAGATAGCACAGGGCGGGCTGTTTGGGGATAAATATGTAGTATGCCGGGCTATTTGGGGACAAAGTTGACTCAGGCTGGGCTGTTTTGCGACAAAGATGGCACGTCCTGTGTGTGTTATCTGAGTGCTGGTCAGGTTCTATGTTACCGTGTGGATGCCAGGGCTGGCCTTGCAATCTGATCTATGCTTGTGATTTAGGGGGTTTTATCTATACTGTCAGTGCTGAGTTTACATGTGATTTACAGTTGATCTATACCTGCAATGCGGGGTTTGTGTTCTGTTGATCTATACGTGCAATGCTATGTTTCCATACATTATTTATGTATACCTGCAAATACAGGGTTTGTATTTTTTTTTGTGTGTGGTAGCGGATGGAGTGATTGCATGCTAGGGAGCGTGGCCCGAGGAAATGCTTTCCTGGGGTCCAATTTTTGCAATATAAAATATATATACTTGGACAGGGGCTAATTATATATATATATATATATATATATATATATATATATATATATTATATATATTATATATATATATATATATATTATATATATATATGTTATATTATATAATATAATATACACACCGTATTGGCTTGAATATAGGCCGCACCATTAAAGTTTGGTGGTATTTTAAATAAAAAAATATTTTCAAAGAAAAAATACACATTAGTTGAATGATAAAACAGTATTTTATCTAATGAACAGGCATACATGTATTTTAACATTTTTGGTATATATTATACAGTTTGTCAGCATATTTTATACACAAACAGAAAACCAATAGCCATTTTAAGGTCCCCCTTAATTCATAATGTACCTAAATTATAATGTGCCCCAGATATGCTTTATAACCCGATATGCTTTATGCCCCCCAAAATGCCCACCTGTCCCTTGATATGCCACTCTGCTTCCTAGAAGAGCCACTCGACCCCCCCCAACTTAACAAAGCATCCCCAGACTCCCTGGTGTCTAGCGGGGCTGGCCGGTGGACGTCTGTGCGATGCACGCAGACAATCTCCGCTACTGGCACTTCCGCCGGGGCTTCTAAGGTGATGTCACGCCGGTGCAGGTGCTGTCAGCAGAGGTTGTCTACGTGCATCGCGCAGACGTCCACGGCTGCCGGAGAGGAGGAACCAGGTCCCCTGCAGCGCTGCAGAGGATCTGGAGCCTAACCTTATTGCTTACCCACAGCAGGGATAAATGAAAAAAACACCCAGCAGGGGATAATATTACAGAATGAAAACTGCCAGTTCAGCTATTTTGAAATCATATTTCAATCACAGTCCTAACTTCAAAGATACAAGTACATATGATGTAGTTAAAAATGCATGTCTAACGCTAACTGGATGTTAAAAACAAACAGAATAAAAAAAAATGCACTTGTTTTTATTTCCCAACCTGCCCCCCCCCGTTATGCACATCTGAGCCCATGTTTGCCACACTGCCTCCCAGATATTCCTTACACCCCCCTATATGCCACTCTGCCCCACTCCAGATATGCCTTATACCCCCTATATGCCATAGTGCCCTCTGATATGCCACTCTGCCCCTAATATGCCTTATAACCCCTGATATGCCACTCTGCCCCCTTCCAGATACGCTGTGACGGTTCCTAGAGTCACCCTACCCCTCCGCTATTGTTGCCTTGACTCCCAGAGGACTATTCCCAAAAGAGCGACTTGATCGGAGCACGGACAGGCTCCGAGGGCGTTCGTGAGACCGGGACTTTCACGCCTGGAACTATTTCTGCACTTGTCATTGCTAGCGGTCGGCGGACATTTCACTCACGTCACTTTCCTTTTCTCCTACTGGGATCACGTAGCTATTTTCACCGTATCATCTTTAAATCCCAGGGAGTCTATCTTGGAATTAGCGGAGGGCTGAGTACATCCCGAGACTTTGCTGGACTCTAGGACGTCGCTATTTTCACGGATTGTGCCCCTCAGTTAATGTTATCCAGTGACATGAAGCTCTTTATTGTGTTATTAATAAAAATGTATTTTATTACCTTATTTTGTAAGAGTTTGCACACCGCACACTAAGGTCTGAGAGATTATCTTTATTAGATTATGTGTGCTCCTTATCTCCCAGATTTAGGCGCACCTGTGTTCTTTTGTATTGTTGCCCCCCTGTGGTGTCCCTTCCTATAAAAGGCGACACTGGTCCCATAATAAACAGATTCCTTTTGTTGAACCTAAAGACTAGTCTCGCCTGGTTATTTGGGTAGTGGATAGCGATATCCCTTTACTTTGCTTGGGGATATTGCCTACGAATTGCGGTGGATTATCGTCTTTAAGGGAGAAGTCGCTCTTGGCGAAGAGGGACAACCTGAGGTCCGTCACATATGCCACTCTGCCTCCCCCCCAATATGCCTTATACCTCACTAAACGCCATAGTGCCCTCTGATATGCCTTATACCCCCAGATATGCCACTCTGCCCCCCCCCACACTTACTCCCGTGCTCAAGACACTTAGGTGTCTCTAGCGGGGGCAGCAGGTGAACGTCTGCGCAACGCGCATAGACAACCTCTGCTGCTGGCCTGCACGTTCGCTGGAGCTTCTATGACTGAGCATCGGAAGGTCATGTGACGCTGGTGCTCCACCATAGAAGCCCCAGTGAGAGTGCCGGCAGTAGCGGAGGTTGTCTGCGCACGTCAGAGAGGAGGATCCAGGTCCACTGCGGCACATACTACTCTCTGGCAGCCAATGAACATTGCGCAATGCACATAGACAACCTCCGCCACTGCTGGCTGGTACTTCTGCCCGGGGCTTCTATGGTGGAGTACCGGAAGGTCATGTCACGCTGATGCTCCATCATAGAAGCCCCAGTGGAAGTGGAGGGCAGTAGCGGAGGATGTCTGCGCAGGTTAAATCCCTGCTGGGGAACCGTCTACTTCATTGCGGAACCCTAAAGAAGAACACCCAAACTGCTGTGCTGGGAACCCTAACAAGTGATGTAGGGGGGTTTCTCTGTGCTCAGAGTTCACTTGGGTCATAATAATTTAATAATTAAATGAAACGTGAAATATCCAAAAATAAGAATATGGGATAATTTGAAGTGGGGGCAGCTAAACTAACTTGGGGGATATAGCTGAACATAAAATAGTGTTTATTTGCTGCAGTCAGCCTTTATCAAAGATTGTGGTGGCACAAAGGTTAAAAAGGCTGATCGCAGAATAAGTGTGTGGATAGTGTTAAAATACCACCATTTGCAATACCCTGAGGTATCTAGTTTTCCAAAATATATGGTTTGATGTGGTAAATTTAATTGGCTGGCTTTAAGGATGTCCCAAATTGGACATTGAGCCCGATGACCAGATGCCAAAATGTCAAGAAAAACTGAATTGTGCATGCCTCAAATGTGGCCTTTTAGCCAAACAACCCAACAATACTATTGGCAGTATCACTGTACTCAGGAGATGTTGATAAATTTAATCGGCCGACTTCAAGTATGTCACAAATATGGACATGGAGGTAGGATGGCCAGATTTCAAACAGAATGGTTTTGAAATAGCACAATGCTATTTATACTTATTGTCCTATTAACTTGCAAGAGGAAAAAAAAATAAAAAACAGAAAAACTATAAAAACACTTCTAAAATCAGGACAAATATTAGCGTGTTTTGTATGTTTTTTCATGAGCTTTGTAAAAAAGTTATGTTTTTCAATTTTTCACCATATTTTATTTTTTACAGTAAATGTTGGTCCTCGTACAAATAAAATATATCATTTGTCTGTGTACACTAAATGGGAGAGAGGAAAATGTTAAGAGCTGGGGGGCCTTGCCAAGAAATGGCAGCTTCAGATCTGAGCTCCGCAGCTTACCCACTAGAATCTGCATCCATCCGACACTTGTACCCATCATGGGTAGAGAAACGGCCTTCTCAGTGTCAGGAACCCCCGGAGACCCAAACCAGGCAATCGGGGCAGACGCTTCGCAAATACTTTCAGACTCCTGCTGTGCTTGGCCCACAGCCACCCTCTCCAATGATGGCGCCTTCAATGGCTAGCTCTTCGGAAAAGGCATCCCGCTCCCTTCGCACCAAGGCGGACTTTCAGCAACCTCATCTCTGAGGTGAAGCAAGCACTCCACGAGGAGTTAGCGGCCTTACATGCAGACATAGCGGGAGTGGAGCAGCACACTGCACAGCTAAAGGCCTCGCGCGTGTGTGTTACGCAACAGATGTCTGATCTTCGCCAGGCCACCACTTACCTGAATGGCCTGGCCACTGAACTTCTTCACTCGGTCGAGGACCTCGAGAACTGAGGTTGGAGGAATAACGTTGAGGGTAAGAGGCCTTAGAGAGCCTGGAAGATCTGCAGGAGTTACTACAACGGCTCTTCAATTCGATTCTGAGCCGTGACACCCCCATTCACCTGGACAGGGCGCACCAAGCTCTGTGGCCCCGTGGTAGACCAACTGACCCCCCTGTTTTCATGATTTTAGGAAGAGGTGATGGCCAAAACAAGGGGATCCTGTACATTTGAAGAGCAAACGCTAGCGCTCTTTCAAGATCTATCCTCTATAACCCTCCGAAACAGACGGGTGCTGCACCCACTTACATCGCTCCTATAAGAAAAGGAGGGTTCCCCTTTCCAACTTATTGCACATAAGGGCTTCACACATATGTCTCGGGGATGTCTTCACACTATGTTGTGGATGGTTACTAAATTGTCGCGTTATAAATGTGGGTTTCAGCAATGGATCTTTTTTTGTTCCTTGTTCTTGTCTGTACCGTTCTTTGTATTTTTTTTCTGGGATTGTACTTTTGTGTTTTTTGTTTTTTTTCCTTTTAGCCCTACTGCTGTCATCTCGGTTGGGGTTTCCTTTCGGCACCCCCCAGCACCTCAGGGGGGGTGTGGCTTCGGTTTTATCTCGAAGCTCATAGTCTTCGCCCATCCCGACCTTTGCTGCTGCGCATCACCCATGTTCCTCGGCCCCCTCTGTCCAACGTGACCCGCTGTCCTTTTGGCAAAGTACCCTTTACTCCTGTTCTATATTTATATTTTACCCCATCTTTTTTCCCTCTTTCTTTGCACTCCCCCCCCTTTTTATTTTCTTTGCTCGTTTCCTTCTCATATAACTTAGCACTTTAAAATGCCTCGGATGACAGATTAGCATTTGTTAAGGGAATCATTCATGAACAGATGTTTACTTTTGCCTCAATCTACCTCTCCAATAGGGGTCAATGCCCTGCCTTAGCTCGCATTCTCTGCTCCCTCATGGAGTTTAAGCAAGGTATCCAATTCTACATAGGTATCGGCTCGTTGACTGTTGGAGGGCGACTCACTTGGAGGGGAGAGATTATACCAGCTATTCTGCCCCTCATAAGTCATACTTTAGAATAGACCTCCTCTTGATGGAGCATTATCACTTGGAGCTGTCGGAGGGTTGCGCCATTGGCGCGGCAAGGGTTTCGGATCACTCTGCACCTTCAAGCCCGCTGATATAGGCCGACTACTATCAAACGGGGACATGGTTCAGGCCGTTAACAGTCAATTGGAACACTTCATCACGGATAATGCGAACACTGGAGTCGATCACTCATCTACCTGGGAGGCACATAAATGCACTACATGGGGGATCTTCCTTAGCAGTGCGACTGCTGGGGAGGGCCCTACAAACTAAGCAACAATTCTCTATATCAGTAGAATCAAAACGGCGCGGGGCCAGATTTCTTGCTCTCCCTCAGACATATCCGACTCCTTTTGTCAATACTACAGATCCTTATACAACCTTTAAGGTGACTACGCGGGTGATAGTAGGCGCTCTCTCATCGAGGAGTACCTGGAGCCCATGTGCGTTTCAAGTTCACCTTTCCCCTTACCTACATGCATGTGGCTCCGTCCGGTCCTCACTCTACCCCAACCCCTTTGTCCGGACTTTGAGGATTGGGCGCCAGAGGAGCGTCGGGGGAGTTCTGTTGTCCTTCTCCTCTCTGTTGATACCTGTAGCGGGCAACTTGGATTTCTTGCCGGGGCTGGAGGGTGGGTTCTTGAGGTCATTGGGCATGGCTCCTGAGACCTTGCTGTCGGATTTATGTGGGGGGGCACGCTCCTCTACCCTTCGATGGGGCTGTCTCTACTCCCCGGCACCCCGTGCTTCAGCTTTGCTCAGCTTATGCATTATGTTTTATCGCTCCCCGGGAAACAATTTAGGGAGAGAACTGACGGCCTTTGAGCAACTTGCCCGACAAGAAAAGTTGCTTTGGGGGGGGGGATCTCTAGGACGTACCACTTGCTATTAGCGGGTGCGCCTTCCGTTCCCCAGTCCTTCATAGGGTTTTGGGAGGAGGCCATCAGGGGTCTATCTGATCATCAGTGGGAGAAGATCTGCACTTTAGTGCACAAATATTCTATCGCTTCAAAGATTTAAGAAAATGTCTACAAGGTGCTGTCCATGTGCTACCGGACGCCTGTGGCTGTTAGCAGGATCTTCCCGGGGAGTGACCTGACCTGTTGGAGGTGTGGTGAGGAACTCGGCTCCTACCTGCACATCTGGTTGAGCTGCAGCCAGCTCAAGCTTTTTTGGATAAGAGTCTTTCGTTGTGCAGAAGGGGGGACTGGGCGGGCTTTCCCCTCTCTCTCTGAGCCTTGGCTTGCTTCTTCACGCTGACGGGTCTCTATCATCCATGAAATGCTCTACTGTTAGACACCTTTTTAATGCTGCTCTCTGTCCGATTCCCTTGTACCGGAGGTATACGGAGGCTCTTTCTCTCTGATATTAGGTTTCCCAGGTGGAGGAGGTGAGGGTTATGGAAGAGTTAGTTCACCTGTCTAACAATAGGATGGAGGCTTACACAGGGGTCTGGACATGCTGGATAGCTTTCCAGTCCTCTATGGTTATGGTGGAGATCCTGAAGTAACGTTGTTCTTCCCCCGTTTACGCGGACTATTTCCTTTTTTTTTTTTTTAAATCCAGTTTCGCCCCTCCTTTTCCCTCTCTCCATCCCCCTCTCTTCTCCCCCCACCGTTTGTGCGGTCTAATTTCTTTATCCCGGTCTCTCCTCTAGCCCACCTATCCCCCTTTTTTTCTTCTCTCTCCTCACCAGTCTGGAAGATGAGGGTTGTGTGCCGAGGGGGCTTTTTGCAGACTGTCTCAGGCGCTTAATGGTTCCGTGATTCTGTTTATTTTCACAACTTTTGCTGTATCTAATTTGACATGACATCTTTGCTGATTGTTCCTCAAGTGCAGAAAAGTATCTGTACCTTTTTTTTGTTGTTTGCATCTGGACTTATTTGTCACCTTGTTCCAATAAAATATAATTGACCTAAAATTCAATATATGGAATACTGGGAATAGAACATATGTAACAGTCCTCTTCTGCAAAAGTACCTAACAGCATGAAGAAAATAACTATGCATATGCTGATAGCACCCAAGATGCTAATTCTAGACAATGGAAGTCAGTATATATTCCTACCATTAATTCAAACCCCCAAGGTCCTGCGCTCTGAATTGTATAATTGTTGAAAAAGGGCATGTTCCAAGGCAACAGAAAACGTTAAATAAAAATGGTAGAAGGATGCACAATATTTTGTAAACCGTAAGGCCGTTTCCTTTTACAATGGTATTGCCTCCTTTTTACTATATTTGCGAAGTGGGAGAGATAATTGTGGTGCATCTGTTCAACAACTTCAGGATTACTAGACAGCATGTTGATTTGTTCCCGATGTATTTTATGCTACCCTTTATATATGACTATGTATTTTGCAGCTCTGTGCATTCTAATAGGAATAAAAGTAAAAATGGGGCAGCCATGACCAGTTTTTCTCCCATAATTCATTTACTTTCTGGGTGGAAGTCTCCTGGCATAATCTAAGTGTTTGTGCATGACGACACATTCATTGAGAGAATACATTCACACACTCCTAATGCACTCCCGGAACTGACATAACAGCTAGAAAGGGAAATGTTCTAGTTAAAAGGGGAGGAGCCAGGCACTTCTGTAGAAATTAAGAACCATTGGCACACTATAGAGAAGTCATGACTTTCTCTCACATATACTCACATTTATCATTGCATTGGAGGTGATCCTGAAGAGTGTGGCTCTCTCATTTACTTGTTTGATCTTATCAGAGCTCTCTTGGGGAAGGCGCAGGCTCTCCAACTCACTCAGTGAGCGTTGTAGGGCAGTTCCATGCTTTGCTATTAAATCATTACATGTACCCAGATCTTCCACCTTTCCCGACAAGGCTCGTAATGTGCTGTGAACCTCAGCTTTATCGGTCTGAGTAGAGTCTTCATCCCCTGAATCATCTGAGTGGGGAAGGGGTTGGAAAACAGGAGAAGAAAGCAAACAAGGCTTTGAAAAAACAAAGTTAATGACAAAAAAACAAAAACAAAACACTACCACAGTTAAAAAAATTAAATCAGAAAATAGTGATATTACTGTATTGCTTTGCTAGTTACTTCACTTTCCAGGTACCACCAAGTTCATTATTTTAGAAACCTAAAGCTCAGATTGTTCAGAGAGGTCATCTCCTCATGCCTACCTGACTCTGCCTGCATCTTGACTGCACGGGCCTTTGCAAGCTCCAAGGCGGTGATCCATCTTTGGCGCTCCACTTCTGAGCTGGCTTTTAGGTGATATGTCTGTGCACCCCCATTAGAGATCACAAAATTACAGGAGTCCTCTACAGAAATGTTGGCTGTAGCAAGGTTTATTGTTCCACGGCAGGTGTGACGCATCTCAGCCTTTGACCTGTGAGAAACATACAACAACAACACATTAGGCCGCAGGTTCTCAAGCTTTTTGTGACCTGCAATCAATTTGCATGGTCTCCCAAGAAAAACATACCTTGTGATAATTACAGGCAGATTTTATACACAAATAATAATGACACCTATTACGTAGTGAGGTATCGCATGCTGTCATCTTGGAACCATCTTGAAACGTCAAGGTGACCACTTTTGATCACGCACTACAGCTTACTTACAGATTCATTACCATGTCCCAATTACATATCCCAGATTACCCTTTGACCTTCCCTTATTTTTATTATATTACTTATTTAGTAACATTCTGTCAACTGCACAAGAGGATAACGTAATTGAAGAAAAAAGGGAGGAGAATTCTTCAGCTGACTTAGCAAGCACATCCTCCTTAACACGGTGATGAGCTGATTGACAGCTTCATGCTAAATCCTCATATGGCAACAAATTCAGCAGAAACAGCACAAGGCAGAGCTTAACCCCTTAAGGACCGGGCTCATTTTTCGTTTTCTACCCTGTGGGACCGAGGCTGTTTTGACACTTTTGTGGTGCTTGTGTTCAGGTGTAATTTTCTCCTCACCCATTTAGTGTACCCACATAAGTTATATTGTTTTTTTCAGGACAAGATGGGCTTTCTTCAGATACCATTATTTTGATCGTATCATCTTATTTACTATAAAAAAATAAAAAAAACATGGTGAAAAATTGAAAAAAAAGACATTTTATGACTTTTATTTGAAAAATCTTTTACTCACCTAAAAAAGCAAGTAAAAAAACTAGCTAAATAGATTCTACTACTTGTCCTGAGGTTAGAGATACCCAATGTTTTTATGTTTTTTTGCTGTTTTTTTGTACGTTATAGGGCAATAAGTACAAGCAGCGTTTTATGATTTCCAAATCTTTTTTAACAAATCTGGTCAGTCTGCCTCCATCTCCTCTTTGGAACATCTTTGAAGCCGGTTAACTCAATTTAACCCCCTCAAACCATATATTTTTGAAAACTAGACACCCCAGGGTATTCCAAATGCTGTTATTTTAACCCTTTCCATGCACCAATTATACAACTACACTTTGTCAAACTTTGTAATAGTAATTTTTTTTATTTTTTTTTCCACACAAATTGTACTTTAGTTATAGATATACAGGTTCTGGTATATGTCACTATCAAACAACACCCCAATGTGTGTTCAGCAACATCTCCTGAGTACAGCGATACCCCACATGCATGGGTTTGTCAGATTGTTTGGCTGGTAAAAGGCTACTTTTGGGGCATGCGTAATCCAGGTGGTCATTTGGTCATTCTGCCTCCATCTCCTCTTTGGAATATCTTTGAAGCCGGTTAACTCAATTTAACCCATTCAAACCATATATTTTGGAAAACTAGACACCCCAGGGTATTCCGAATGCTGTTATTTTAACCCTTTCCATGCACCAATTATAGAACTACACTTTGTCAAACTTTGTAATAGTAATTTTTTTTCACACAAATTGTACTTTAGTTATAGATATACAGGTTCTGGTATATGTCACTGTCAAACAACCCCCCAATATGTGTTCAGGAACATCTCCTGAGTGCAGTGATACCCGACATGCATGGGTTTGTCGGGTTGTTTCAGATTTAAAATGCCACATTTGGGAAGTGCGCTTTTTTTCTCCATTTTGGTCAGTCTGTACCTATGCCCTATCTGTGAGCTAGGCCACTCCAATTTACCCCATCAGCCATTTTTTTATATATTAGACACCCCTTGGGTATTTGAAGTGCTTTTATTTTAACTCTGAGATTTTTGAGAAATTTTAGCACTTGCTCAAAATAATAAACTTTATTTTTTTATTTTTTTTATTTTTTTTAATACTTTTTTTATATTTTTTTTTACACATTGTGCTGGTACTGGATGGTTCATCTAGTGACATCACTGCATAATTATTTTTAAATGTTAGCACATTTTTTTTTTTCCATTTTTTTATTTTTTATTTTTTTTTGAATATTTTACTAATCACATAGTGATTAGAAAGCTGGGCTCCATTGACTTGCATGGTTGAATGCAGTACCTGTATTCAACCAGCAAGTGGAGCCAGTTCTCTAGAGGGTCTGGAGACCCTCTAGCGAACTTTTTCGTCTTTATTGTTGTAGTTCCCGGGCCGCCGCCATCTTACTTGATGGCGAAGATCACCGGCAGCTGCGGCTGTGACCGCTCTCCGGAGCGGTCACAGCCCACCTAAAGGTAAGTGTTTGGTGTCGCTGGATGCCTCCTGATCGAGGCATTCCAGCGACACCATTTAAGTTTAGGAGGCGATCGTTGATCGCCTCCTAAACGCTTTTAAAACGGGCGTCCGCCGCCATACAATGTATGGCGGCTGTTGACGCCCCGGGGAGGGGCCAGACATGGCCCCCGATGCCGATCTCGGCCTTGCTGGATGCCTCGACATCGAGGCATTGCAGCAAGGCCGTTTAAGCGAAGAAAGTGATCCTTGATCACTTTCTAAGCTTATTTAACTTTTTGACGGTTCAGGACCGTCAAAGGTCATTTAGTGACCTTCTTGTCATGACGGTCCTGAACCGGCAAAGGTCGCGAAGGGGTTAACGCCTCTATTTCAAATATTTTTCATGTCCCTAGTAATGTAATATCACCTCTTAAAAGCTCAAGGTCAATGTCAGCTCTTATTCCTATTGGCTCTGCGGAGGCAACAATTCTTTAAGAACATGTAGAATAGGATGGTGCTATAAAATCTCAATGGGTGCAGCCATGGCACCACCACATGCCAATGCTTATATATTTGTATATGAGAAAACCGGGTTATTGCAACAGTTCAATCAAATTTATTCACATTTCGTTTTGTGGACAACATTTTAATTCTGTGGACAGCAGACTAGACAACTTTACTGTATGGATAAATTCACAAGATTTACCTGTCAAATCAATGTTGCCGTGTAAGACACTTTCTAGATGCTGAACTCAAAATGGACAAGGAGAGGGAATTCCCAGGTACTATAGAATTAGCAAGAGAGCCATGGGATAACAGCTTGTTGGAAAACAGGTATAGGACCCAGCAGAACTAAAACTTGAAAGCTACTGCCAAAGTTAAAGACTCACGAACAGAAAATAGTTGTAGCCAAGTTCCATACACCTTCTCAATATATCCAGAAGTGTGTTAAACGTAAAAGTGCTAACATCTAATAAGTCCTTAACAGGTATTTTTAAACATACACGGGTAAATAATCTAAGGGATTCATTAGTTCTATCAGACCCAGTTACAGTCGGCCACACATTTCACACATTCCCAAAACGGGCGAGAAATACATAATACAACATAGAATTACTTGAAACACAGAATATGTTGCATACAAGATTATGTGCCCTTGCGGACAAAACTAACCCTTCACGAAAGAAAGAGTGTCCACTGATTCTCCATTAGAACAGGATATAGAGAGTTCAGAACACTGACAAATTGTCACTAACCATTTTCTATTATTCAAGCAACAACTTCCTTCATTAAGGTTCGTGGCCTTAGACATTTCACGGTTACCCAGAGGAGGTAACTGAGGAAGGAAATTAATTCAGCAAGAGACATGTTGGATTAGAACTTTTTTTTTACCCAAGGAGGGAAATTTCCTCTCTAATGGAGAAACAGGATTTGGACAGAAGAAAGGCAACACACCTTCCTAATACTTTGGACGAAAGTCTGGTATGGTTCTTAAAACCACCTTGTCTTGATGGAAAATAATACAAGGTGGTTTACATCACAAGGCCTGTAGTTCTCCCACTCTTAGCTGAAGTTATGACAACTAAAAGCGACGTCTTCTGAGTTAGCCTTAGTAAGGAGCAAAAACGGTTCAAAAGGTGGTACACAAGGCTTATCCAGAACCAGGTGAGGTCCCAAGGAGGAAGAGATCAGAAATTTGGATACAGATTTCCAATAGCTTGACAAATCTCCAACCCAATGGTTCTTGAGCCAAAGAAGTGTCTGCAATAGAACCAATAGCAGAAATGTGGACTTTTAAGTGATGACAGTCTGAGACCTACTTGATATCAAAATACAATAGCAGAGAGCACTCACTGCTTCCAGGATAATCACTCATCTTTAAGCCCATAACAACCAATGACATGCCAAGCACGGTTTGTTAAGTGACAGATTTCTGGCACGTCATTGGTCATTGAGGGGTTAATGCCGTCGTGGCTTAAACAAGCTTAAAAAGCGATATACACTCGCTTTCTTTGCTTAAACAATGTTGCTGTAAAGCCTCGATGTTGAGGCATTCAGCAACACCGAGATCGGCATCAGGGGCACTGTGTTGCTCCTCCCCGGGGTGTCATGTCAACAGTAAGAACTCTGGCTCCCTCGCAGGTTGACTACAGGTACCGCATTTAAGCATGCAAGTCAGTGGAGCCCAGCGATTAGTAAAATATTAAATAAAACAGAAAAAATAGCTAAAAAAAACAAAAATGTTATGCAGTGATGTTACCATCAGGGGAACCATCCAGTTCCAACAAAATGTAAAAAAAAAGTTCAAAAATATAAAATAAAAGTTAAACACAAAAAATACCACCACAAACTTTGAGAAAAATGGTGGTAAAATTAGTGCATGGAAAGGGTTAAAATTCCGCCATTTGAAATATCCCAGGGTGTCTAGTTTTCAGACATATGGTTTGGTGGGGTAAATTGAAATGACCAGCTTTAAGTATGTCCCAAAGACATGGTGGCAGAAGGACCATATGTCAAAGTTCCAAGTCGAAAATGTGCACTTCCCAAATGTGGCATTTTACCTCCCAAACAACCCGACAAACCCATGCATGTGGGGTATCACTGTAAAAGGAGATGTTGCTGAACACATTTTGGGGTGTCGTGTGACAGTCGCATATACCAGGAGCTGTAAATTCATACAAAATTTACAACGTCTACATGCCTGCAGGCATTAAGTTAGCTGCTCTGAATACGCCGAAAAGAGTTTGATGTCAAAAAATACAAAAAAAAATCATTACCGTCAGTGGGGTGCTAGGCTTGATGCTTTGGCCCTTGGCCAGCTGAGAGACATTGGGCACCATAAATATTGTTTGTACTGCCTGCTCTTTTAACCCCTTAATGACAAGACTGTTTCTTACTCATAGTACATTTTGGGACAAAGGCTCTTAACATTTTTCAGTGTTGCCGTTTAGCTGTAATTTTCTCATTTTGTGCACCCACACACATTATATATTGGGGGTTTTTTCAGGACAAACAGGGCTTTCTTTATATACCGTTATGATTTTTTGGTTAAAAAAGGACTTACTTTTTTGGAAAAATCTTTTACTCATCTGCAAAAACTAATGAAAAAAACCTGCTAAATAGAATCTACTATAGTAGATTCTACTATTTGCCCTGAGTTTAGAAATACCCAATGTTTTAATTGTTTTGTTTTTTTTTTGCTTTTTTCTGTACGTTATGGGGCAATAAGTACCAGTAGCGTTTTGCTATTTCAAAACCATTTTTCCCCAAAGCCGGTCATTCTGCCCCATGTGCTATTTCGGTTATCGTTGAAGCCGGCCAATACAATTTACCCCATCAAACCAAATATTTTTGAAAACTAGACACCCCAAGGTATTTCAAAAGCTGGTATTTTAACCCTTACCACCAGCCTTTGTCAAACTTTATGGTAGTAAATCTTACCATACACATTATGGTAAATCTTACCATAATATGTGTACAGTGATACCCCACACACATGGGTTTGTTGGGTTATTTGGGAGGTAAATGTGTGAGGTTTGTATTTTTTGCCATTTAGAGATCTGGTCACTCTATTCCCATGTCCCATTTTTGGGACATCTTTGAAGCCGGCCAATTCAATTTACCCTACAAAATCACATTTTTTTTTTAAAACTAGGCACCCTATGGGCATTTATAATGCCAATATTTTAACTGTTTCCATGCGGGACTTTTGTGAATATATAGAATTGTAGGACTTGCTCTGGAGCTTTCCTCCCCGGATCCTCACTTGTAAGGCTTCCGTGGCCGCTGCAAAGTGAAAACGCAGCAATCGCGTCGATGAAGCTGTCTAACATGCACGGGCTTTGTCGTTAAGGGGTTAAATCAGGCATCCGCCGCCATATTGTATCTGGTGGGCATTGACATTCCAGTGACAGGCCACACTGTACCCTTGCTGCAGATTTCGGTGTTGCCGAATGCACAGTGCACATCATTGATCGTTAAGGAGTTAAAAAGCTCTCTCATATGAATAAAGTGTGTGTTTTCCCTGCTTCTGGACTGGTGTATTTTGCTTTGCGGTATGGAGATTTTTCCCAGGAGGAGCATATTTACTGGTAGGAGGAAGGCCGCAGCGACATCCAGGGATGAAGGGGATTTGGCCCCAAACGTATTCTGCAGCATAGCAATGACCCTAAAACATACAGCCAAGTCATGTCTATTATTCTTACGTTACAGCTTTTTTCACACCTGCCAAAAAAGTTTTGCAGTTTATATATGTAGGCCCCCCTAGTCTACGCTGTCCCTAATTCCCTCTATCCACCAAAACTACCTCTGAAAAATACCCCTCGTCTTACATCCAATAGAGGTCTGACTGCAAGACTAAGATTCCGATCCCCCCAGCGCTGCAGACGACCTGGTTCCTCCTCTCTGGCAGCCAGTGGAAGTCTGCGCATCACCCTACGCTGCCGGCACTTCCTCTAGGGCTTCTATGACCTAGCGCCGGCGTGACATGACCTTCCGGTGATCCGCCATGGAAGCCCCAGCAAAAGTTTCAGGTAGCTGCAGAGATGTTCACTGGCTGCCCCCACTGAACACCAGAGAGTCTGAAGCACAGGAGACAAGTCTGGGGATACATGAGTAAGTCGAGGGGGGTGGAATATAACACATAGTATATTGCAGAGTATGTGGTGATACCTTTTTTATAGGACTAACGTAATATTTAAAAGACAAGCTTTCGAGAGTTATCCTTTCTTCATCAGGTCTGAAGCAATACTGATCAACATTACAGAGGTTACAACTTAACCCCTTCAGTCCCCTATGGAGGTACTCTTACTTCCAAAAAACACATCCCAAGAATTCCCTTTGGACGTACCGGTACGTCCTGGCCATCTTGCGGCAGCCTGGACTCCCCCCTGACAGCAGAAGCCAGCATCGTCAGCTTTCTGCTGTCTGATCTGATGTAACAGCTTCCGGCATGAAAGCCGGAAAGCTGTTACATTTTTAAATGCCCGATCTGGCATTCCCTTCCGGGTTGCGTCACTGCTAATGTCACCCGGAAGTTAATCGGAGGACAGGATATCCCCTGCAGGGGATATATCTCTATGCAAGTCTGTGGGGACAGTGTGATCAGTGCAGGGGGACCCTATGCTGAAAAAAAAAAAAAAAAAAGAGAAAAAAAAATACAATAAATAACTGAAAAAAACAAAGTGAGCTAAGTGATGTCATTGTGACATCACTGGCATTAACAACATGTTCAGGAGGTCCCTAAGAGGACCTCTAACCATTTAAAAGAAAAATACCAAAAAACAAAAAAAAACCTTTCATCCCATTTCCCTAGCACAACATCTACCCAGTATAACCCTCCTGCCCCCGTTCACAACCTCCAAACCCGTTAAGCCATAAGCATAACAATTCTACAAAAAAATGTACACCTTATAGTATGTTTCCTATAAGTGCTGGGAAAGTATGGAAAATCTATATAAATTACATTCTGATTTCAGAAATACCTAGGCGGTTTCTGCTCTTCCACCATATGCAATTGCTTTATTAACGTAAGTCTCTGTGTTTGGATGTCTTATTCCTTGGATGTGAATAGTTACATAGTACATAACGTTGAAAAAAGACCTAAGTCCGTAAAGCTCAACCCTTCTACTTAACCTTCCTACTCTTGATCCAAAAGAAGGCAAAAAAAAACCCTTAAATTAAGCTACTTTGAATTCGGCCATCAGGGGGAAAATTCCTTCTTGACTCCAAAAGGCAATCAGATTTCTCCTTGAATCAAGAAGATCTAAAATAATAATACTATTTATAGTCCTGTCATGCCTTTCTATACCCAGATCCCTTTAGAAGGCATCTAATTTGATAACACCACCTCCCTAGGCAGTGAATTCCATACCTTTATTCTCCTAACTGTAAAGAATCCCTTCCTTTGTCATCTATGAGATCCCCGCTCTGCCAGTCTCAGAGGGTGACCTCTTATTCTTTGTACATTTCAGTTAATTAACTGGTCACTAAAGAGCTCTTTATATTTGCCCTGCATATATTTGTATAATGTTATCATATCCCCTCTAAGACGCCATTTTTCTAGTTTACATAATTGTAACTTTTTTAGTCTCTCTTCATAGCTAGTATCTCCCAATCCCCTTATTAATTTTGTAGTCCTCCTTTGCACTTTTTCTAGTTCCCTCATGTCCTTTTGAAGGACCGGTGCCCAGAACTGTACCGCATTTTCAAGGTGGGGTCTTACCATTGACTCCTCCCGTGAATCAATACATCCTTTTATGCATGCCAAAACCTTATTGGCCCTTGCAGCTGCTTGCTGGCATTGTGCACTGTTGCCAAGTCTGTTATCTACCATTATTCTTAAATCCTGTGTTTATCTATGTTGAACCTCATCTGCCACTTGCGCGCCCAGTCCCAAACTGTCTAAATCTTCCTGCAAAGAAGAAACATTCAGATTAGTCTGAATTACCTTGCCTAATTTTGTGTCATCAGCAAAAACTGCGACATGGCTCTTAATGCAGCTTGGGAGATCATTTATAAACACATTAAAAAGAAGAGGACCCCGGACAGACCCTTGAGGCACTCCACTTAATACCTGCGTACAGTCTGAGAAACATCCATTCACAACAACCCTCTGCATTCTATCTTTTAGCCAATTTTCGATCCAAATCGACACATTTGCCCCTAAGGCTATTACCGTACCTGGGAACTTCTCGGCTCCGGCTACCTGGAGCCTTCCCTTTGCGGGACGCGGCCAGGTCTGCACACTGATGTCAGCGGGAAACACCCCCATTTCAAGGAAAAAATGGGCGGAGAGAGGGGCGTGTCAAGACCCCTCTCCCGCGACCGGGAGGATTCGGGTCTTGACCTGGAGGAGCAGCACTCACCCGGCAATCTCCGGGTCAAACCCAGAGAGTTCCCAGGTATGGCTATTTCTGTTAATTTGTAGAGTAACCTTCTATGTGGCACTGTATCAAATGCCTTAGCAAAGTCCAGATAAATCACATCTACGCCCACACCCAGATCTATATTTTTATAGACGGCCAATACAGACATTATACACATAACGAACTTTAGAGAAAGGCCTTGACGGTTCGTAAAACCATTTTTAATGGGAGTGGTTTCCTGCACTGACTGGCTGCTTCAGCCAATCAGTAGCGAGTATTGCTGTGCCACAGAGAAAACAGGGAGCTGGAGCTTCTCCCATGGTAACCTGTAAGCATTAGAACCTGTATTATCAAAACAAAGTGATTTTCATCATATTCCTCGGCATTTAAGCTTACCCAGTAGCCACTAGCAACTAGGTTAACCAGTAAAAACAAAGAATTTTTCATATACATTTAAAAGACAAATAACTATAGCACAATTAAAACATGAAATTCTTGGTCAAAAGGATTATATCCCACATTCTTTAAAAGGCAGACTTCAACTCACTAATAACGTATCACATATTCCTTAACCTGAAGTTTTTAAGACCACGCACAACGGAAGACAGTCAACCAATACATGAACGTATCTATATGTATTTTACCTAAGTGTTTATTGAACGCACACTGAAAGTCAAGATGATACTGGAAGTTTACATTAACATGCATTAGTATGCTTTTTAAAAGGCGTCATCCAAATAGAGATCGTTATATAACACTTGACCACCAAGTAGACTAACAACAAACTAGGATATGGACCACCAGTGTCTCAATGAAACCCCTACTTAATGGGGGAACTCGCACTTTTTCTGCCACTAGGTGTCTTATTTGTGTTGTCAGTAGGGTATTTAGCAATGTGTGCTAGTTAGGTTAGTAGGAAAGCTTGCTTAATGGTTTGCCTATGTGTTAGTTCCTGTTTTCCCAGTGTGATTTGCCTTTCCTAGACAGACCTTGCACATTAAGAGGTGGTATTAGCCTGATCCAATATCAGAAGCGCGGCACACAAAGCGTCAAAGGAAACAAAGGTGAATTTCGCTACTTTTTCAAGCAATAAGTGGCTTGTATCGAGGGCAGTTGACACCATTTGTAACAAAGTCGTATGATGAAATAACTGTACGCTGCGCCACCTCTCCAAGGGGCTTCTAGGTCGCAACATCTACCTTCTAAAATAGCAGTCTCATGGGTAATCACCTTATAAAATTGCTATTCATGGGACTTACATATTCCTTACAATGATAAGACAATAACAAAATTATATAGGTATGCTATAAGTTGCTCTTTAACATACAAAAGACCAAATTATTTACCGGTAGTAAGACAGCAGCCCATTACTCAGTACAAACCAGCGCCTCTGGTACCCCTTGATGTAATTGGTCCATTTGAACAGCCATCCCTCCCTAGCCGAACCGGAGGCTGACCCTGAGGAACTGCTGGAACCCTCTCTTGGGGGTGCTGGCCCAGTGCCAGGTGGAGGAGGGGGTGGCGGGAGTGGTGGGGAGGTGGAGGGGGGTCCGGGAGGTGGAGGGGGTGATAGGGATGGTGACACCGAACCGGAACCGGAACCCGGAGTGGGACCGGAAACAGAGGCACCCGCACGCGCCTCCGCCATGTAGGGAGACACCGAGGCTGACAAGCCAGAACCGGGACACCGGAACAAGAAAATACGTCATGCAAAAAGAGGGTGTGGGTTTTAGAGGCGGAGCAACCGTAGTAGGATAAGGAAATCTTGCAGACATTTTTATTGTGGGCATCTGATAGGGAGGTACTTAGTTTGCGTATTAGTGCTGATCATTAGTGGCTGTGTGTTGTAAACTTCAGCGCTATGGTTTATGTTCTGCAAAGCATATTATAATATAATACAACTAAAGCAAGCCGTTATTTATCTAGTTAGAGCAAAATTTGTTCACGTATACCGGAACACGCGTGCATAGACGTAATATCGTGCCCAAGTATAAGATGGCCGCCATGATTTTCATGACCGATCATTGAGAAGGTCCAGGACTCGCGAGAATGCTGTACGCGCATAACTTTACCCAATCTGAGGCCGCCCTGAAGGGGCGTGAGCGCTGTCAAACATTAATACCAGGTAGTGATGGGAAGTTCGGATCATTAAAGTGAATCGGATCATTTCGATTCGTTCACTGAAATGATCCGATTCATGATCCGGATCTTCGGATCACTCAGTGTGTCTGCACGGAGTTACTGTTTTCCAGTAACTCCGTGCAGGCACACTAACGATTGGCCCCGCCCCTTTTATTATGAATCCTCCCCCCTGCCTCCAGTGATGTCAATGAAGGCAGAGAGTCGTTCAAAGATTCGGATCTTACAGGGATCCGAATCTTACAGTGATCCGGATCACTGTAAGATCCGGATCATTGTAAGATCCGGATCATTGTAAGATCCGGATCATTGTAAGATCCGGATCTTTGAACGACTCTCTGCCTTCATTGGCATTGTAATCATTAAGAGAATATTACCATACTGTTATAAATAATACATTAATAATCACTGCCCCCAGGATTTACATTCCCCTTTACCTGCAACTGCACCTTAAGCTAACTTTATTAAATTAATTAAATTAACCCTCACCATTAAATTAACCCTAAACACCCCATCAACCATGACTGCCCTAAAATTAACCCTTAACACACCATCAACCATGACTGCCCCTAAAATTAACCCTTAACACCCCATTAAGCATAACTGCCCCAAATTAACCCTGAACACCCCATTAAGCATAACTGCCCCTAAATTAACCCTAAACACCCCGTTAAGCATAACTGCCCCCAAATTAACCCTAAACACCCCATTAAGCATAACTGCCCCCAAATTAACCCTAAACACCCCATTAAGCATAACTGCCCCCAAATTAACACTAAAGACCCCATTAAGCATAACTGCCCCTAAATTATCCTTAAACACCCCATTAAGCATAACTGCCCCCAAATTAACACTAAAGACCCCATCAACCATACCAATTTATTAGGTAATTTATCTGGAGTACATGCAATTAATTTAGGGGTAGTTATGGTTAATGGAGTATTTAGGGTTAATTTCAGGGGCCGTTATGGTTAATGGGGTCTTTAGGGTTAATTTCAGGGGCCGTTATGGTTAATGGGATCTTTACGGTTAATTTCAGGGGCAGTTATGGTTGATGGGGTATAAGGGTTAATTTTATGCTGATGACTGAGGGTTAATTTAATTAATTTAATAAAGTTAACTGTAGGTGCAGTTATAGGTAAAGGGGGGGCAAACTCAGGGGAATCTAAATCCTGGGGGCAGTGTGAACATTATTAATGTATTTATTTATAAAAGTATGGTATCAGTAATATTCTCTGAATGATTCGAATCTCTGTAAGATTCGGATCCTTGTAAGATCCGGATCCCTGTAAGATTCGAATCATTCGACTCTTCGGTTCATTCGACTCTTCGGTTCATTCGACTCTTCGGTTCATTCGACTCTTTGAACGACTCTCTGACTCTATGAGTCATCGTTCCTATGAGAATTAATGAGCTGTAACCTGACCCCAGAGTGCTCTGCAGATGACTCACAGCTCTAGGATCAGGTTACAGCTGCATGATGATTCACAGACTGAACCGCTACAAACGAATCGTTCAGTCTAGTGAACCGACTCATCCGGATCACTAAAAAGAACCGGATCAAATGAACGATTCGTTCATGATCCGGACATCACTAATACCAGGTTAATTGTGCGACACCGGCAGACGTGGCCAGCGGAAGTGGGCAATGTTGATAGTCGATAGAGTTACTTGTAGGGTATTAGAAGGGTTGCGACTAGTTCCTATCCAGTAAAAGTACCATGACCTTTCCAAGGATAGGAAATAGCTTGCTCAGTGTATACGAGCTATTTTCTATCCAGCAAAATTACCCTTTGCCCCCTAGTGGTCAGGTCCTGTACAGGGATAGGAACTATCCAACTCGTATAAAGATCCCTGTAAAGGACCATTTGCTCCGTTATGGCCAGGTCCTGTTAAGTAATAGGAACTAGATGGTTCATGGTAAGAAATGTAGTTTCCATTCAGTTAAAGGAACCTTATATCTCCAGCTCACACATGTCCCTTACAGGGATAGGAACTAGACGGTTCATAGTGAGAAATCTAGTTCCTATCCAGCTAAAAGACCTTTATACCTTCAGCTAACGATGATCCTTTACAAGGATAACAATCCCTAGCTCTCATACTGCAAAGGTACCTTTATACCTCCAGCTCACACAGGTCCCTAACAGGGATAGGAACTAGATGGTTCATAGTGGAAAATCTAGTTCCCATCCACCCAAAGGACCTTTATACTGCCAGCTCACATAGGTCCTTATACAGCCAAGAGACAATTATACCTCCAGCTCTTACAGGAATAGGAACTAGACGGTTCCTAGTGAGAAATCTAATACCCATCCACCCAAAGGACCTTTATAACTTCAGCTAACAATGGTCCTTATGCAGCCAAGAGATGACTATACCTCTAGATCACACAGGTCCTTTACAGGGATAAGAACTAGACGGTTCATAGTGAGAAATCTAGTTCCCATCCACCCAAAGGACCTTTATACCTTCAGCTCACACAGGTTCTTTACAAGGATAACAATCCCCAATCCTGCAAAGGATTCGTTGAGTCTCCAGTTCGCACAGTAATTCATAGTTCTTATGCTGCTAATTAAATTTTTTGCCGAGAAAGTTGCAATCTATAAAGGGAATGATTTTTATTCATCACGCTCGCTGAGATCTGAGGTTCATAGTGCTCTCTCACTTTAAATCTGTGTGGTCCCTAATCATCTGAGCAGGGGAAAGATACAGCCAATGGAGCCTTTCTTGGAAATTCTACCTCATGTATGACGGTTCAAAACACACAGCTGAGCTGTTCCCACTACCTTTGCACTTATCCGCTGCACAGTACTCTGTGGGCAACAGTTTATGCCTGGCTCCTATTCCAAAAAGCACACTACTATGTGGACGTAATCTATTAATCTAACCATGTCATTAACAATAAAATTCAAGAAAAATATAATTTCAAGAGTTCAAATAAGGGTTTGCAATATCTTGGAATAAGAATAATAAAGAACATATAAAGACTCATGGAAGCTAACTTCATGACTTTATTAAAGCAATCAAATACAGATTAAAAAATGTGGAAATACCTAGATATATGTCAGGATTCAGCCCCAGCCCTGCAAACTGCCAGGCGTGGCGGCCCCTTAAAAAAGTCTGCCTGAAGTTGAACTCTTCTCCACAGCTTGCTGTCTTGTTTATTTGTGTCTGTATTTGATGCACCTTTGCCCTCTTCCCCTTATACATGTTTGTATTATCTGCTATGTTCAGCTGTGTTTGGTTATGTGATTACCCTGCCTCCCTCCCCTGAAGCCTAGACCACTCACACCTGACCTAATGAACAGGCTTTATATCCCTGCCTCCCAGTAAAAGAGTTGTGAGTTCATTAAGTTCTTTGGAGCTACAGTTCATGCCAGACTCTGGATCTGCCTGCCTGCCTGTTACCTTTTTGACCTGGACTGCCTTTTGGATTTACCCTTTTGCCAGGACTAAAGGCGGGGGAACAGGGAAATGGGCCAATGGATGCACGATGCTGTCATCGCGACAGACGCAAGCGAATATCGTCGTCGCGATGGCAGCAGCGCCAACAACAACAAGCTCTGCCTGTGTTACCTCCGAGAGCGACACAGAGGCGCCACACAGGCAGAAGTGGTAATGATTGAGCGCCGAGAGCGTGTCGTGGCGGTTCGTTCGTTACCACCCGGTCGTTGCTGACATGCCGCGGCAGCTCGAGCGCACAACAGCACATGGAGAGGATGCGCGAGCGGCACCTCGAGGAGACCGCCCACCAGTGACCGGGCGACGTGGGAGCCCAGAGGACACGGTAGGCATAACAGTTACAGACATCTTTTTTGAACATTGTTTGGAGAGGAAAAAGACCTCGAATAAAATTAAAAACGATGGCAAGTAAAACAAATAAAGGAGGATTGGGGTTCCCTATAATTCCATCTTATTATGAAGCCAATGTAATTTCCCATATTTCATTATTACACAAAGAGGAAATGAGAGAGGAAGGATGGTGGCTAATTGAGACCGAATCCACACAATCAAAAGACTTGAAAAGATTTATCTGGAATTCAGGGAAAGATAAATTAGATAATAATTTTATTTTAAAACAACTCATCCCAATTTGGAATAAAATCAAAAACAAATTAGGAATTAGACTCTGGCTAATTTCAACCCTTAGATATTTTAGAATATGAATTAGAATATTTATCTCTAAGAACCTGGAAGAATAAAAATATAACTATTATAAGAGATCTATATTTAAACAATGAACTTGTCAGGACTCGGGTGATCAGGTCGGGTAGGAGCCCATGCGCAGGGGATACTTGGGGTTCAGTATGTAACCCACGGTGCATGATTATGCACCACCAACAAAAATCCAGGTAATGCAGTGTATTTTATGTATATAACAGGACCAGCAAATAAGGGTAATATAGTCTAAGCAAGTAACCGGACGTATGGCAAAAGAAAATACAGGTAATAAGTCTTTTGGCAGGGAGCCCGCTTGGAAGGGCGCGACAGACAGAGAGCCCGCTTGGAAGGGCGCGACAGACAGAGAGCCCGCTTGGAAGGGCACAAAAGGCACACAGCCCACTTGGAAGGGTACAAAAGGCACAAAAGCAGGGAGTCCACTTGGAAGGACACAAAAGCAGGGAGTCTACTTGGAAGGACACAAAAGCAGGGAGTCCACTTGGAAGGATACAAAAGCAGGGAGTCCACTTGGAAGGACACAAAAGCAGGGAGTCCACTTGGAAGGACACAAAAGCAGGGAGTCCACTTGGAAGGACACAAAAGCAGGGAGTCCACTTGGAAGGACACAAGAGCAGGGAGTCCACTTGGAAGGACACAAGAGCAGGGAGTCCACTTGGAAGGACACAATAGCAGGGAGTCCACTTGGAAGGACACAATAGCAGGGAGTCCACTTGGAAGGACACAATAGCAGGGAGTCCACTTGGAAGGACACAATAGCAGGGAGTCCACTTGGAAGGACACAAAAGCAGGGAGTCCACTTGGAAGGACACAATAGCAGGGAGTCCACTTGGAAGGACACAATAGCAGGGAGTCCACTTGGAAGGACACAATAGCAGGGAAGCAGGAACAGTACAGGTGCAGAGCCACAGCAGGAAGGTCCATAGACTTCAATACAAAGGCCCTGAGTGAAGGGCAGGGCAGGTTCATAAAGGCAGGGTAATCCAGATAACAAGGCCCAGCTGGATGTAGACTAGGGCTCAACCCAGGTAACAATGCACACCCGAGTTAGAGTGCTCCAGAGGGCGGCCACTAGTTGTCGCAGATGTAAACGCCACAGGTATAAAAAAAAGCCATGGTTCAGGCAGCGAAAAATAGGTTCCTGACAGAACTGATGTAATTTAGTCAGCTCAAAGAAACATATGACTTAACTTCAGCAGAAATTTTTAGATATCTCAGAATTAAAAGCCTCCTAAATTCTCATAAACTCATAAATCAAGGTAAATTGTACGATCTGTTAAAATATATATTTTAAAAATTATCACTAATTGCCATGAGTTATTAAATTCTATGATGAATGTGGTTAAAAATGGAATGTGGTATTGCCAAACATAAGTCAATAGATCTCCACGGTTGTTCTTCCAAGTAGGGTGTTGATCGTTTACATGGAAGACAAACAGAATGATCCAGACATAGCACAACTTGTAACCGGAAGATATAAATAGAAAATGAAATAAGAACCAAAAACAGATACACTTAAAAAGAATAATACAAATTTAATAGATAGTAGAGAACCATCAGCAATGGACTATCAATTTCTTCAGTATCGATAATCAAAGGTAAAGTGAATGAACTTACGAGAGCTTCACAGAGACGACAATATAGGAGCCTGTTCAGATAATCAATCCGTCTCTCCTCACGAAAAACGGACGTCAAAAAGCAGCAGTATATGGGGAATGAAGAATTAAAAAAGACTGGGTGTTCCAAACTAATGGTTGCTATATCAAAACCAAGTCTTTGCCACACTGATAACTTGCCTGAGCTTTAGAGACCAGGAAAGTTTTCTATATGAACTGACAAACTAAATGTAGATACTTTTCTAAAAAGATAGATTTATACATTTTCATGTTCTAAAAGGCGTTAGGTAAATGTTGATGTAATGTTTTGATTTATTAAGTGTTGTACGCATCACAAAAGATTGCTGCATATTTATATTGAAGATGTAATAAAGTTATAAAAAAACTACAGGGGTCGCAACAGTGTGACCCCTGTAACTGTTTGTTCCTGTCTCTTTGTACCGGTTCAAAATAGTTTAAAAAGGGTCCCTTTCTAAACAAGGGAAGAGCCCTTTCTAAACAATTTTGGTCTGGCATGGGGAGACAGGAATGTATCGGGGTCACGTTACTTCACGTGACCCCGCGGTGAAACTGAGCCAGGGAGAAAGCTGCAGGAGTGGTGAGAGGTAAAGCCGGGGCAGGAACGATGTATGTATATGTGTTTGTATGTATGTGATCATGCATGTATAATTTTGTGTGTGAGCATGGATGTGTAAGTTGGTGAGATAGAAAAACAATTAAATGTGTACATGTATGAGTAATTGTGTGTAATTTGTGTAAGTGTTAACATATGTGTGCCAGAGAGGGAAGGGGGGCAAGGGGTAAAGAAGCCACAGACATGTTGCTTGGGGGCAATGATGGCACAGGCCAGCTGTGAAGTTTTTGCAGCAGGGCCCTATGGTTTCAAGTTACACCCCTGGTCCCTAAATCAGCATCTGACGATAAAAGAATATCAATCCTGTAATGCTTCGTAAAGGTATGCAAGGTTTTCAGTGTCTCTGCCCTGCAAATATGATCCGGAGAGGTGTCTGTCTTCTCTGCAGCAATATCTTGCCACCAACCTCATGGAATTTGATCTTTACTTGTCACCTTATAGGCTTCTGGCTTTAAAGAGGTGGAAATCCACTCTCTTAGATGTAGTCCTCAGAAGATACATAAGAAGACATCTCACATCTTGTAAATGGAAGACATGTTTGAGATAGGAGAGAGTAGAGGGATTAAATCGGTTTAGACTTTCTGAAGGTTAATAGAGCTGAGGTCTCTGGTTAGTCGAGATTGGGGTGCAAGGGAGCGAGTAGGAGACAAGAATAGAGACCAGGAACTGCCAATTCCCTAATAAATCCATATACTTTTGAAAACTAGACACCCCAGGGTATTTAAAATGCTGGTATTTTTACTCTTGCACACATTTTGCCACCAGCCTTTGTCAAAGTTTGCAGTAGTATTTTTTGTGTTGTAATTTAGGTAGGAATTTACATCTCCTGCTATATGTCACTGTCACACAACACTCCAATATGTCTTCAGCAACATCTCCAGGTTACAGTGATACCCCACATGCATGGGTTTGTTGGGTTGTTTGGGGTCTAAAAGGCCACATTTGGGACGTGTGCATTATTGAAATTGGAAATTTGACATGTGGTGATCCACATAATTGGGACATTGTTGAACCCGGTCAACTCATTCAACCCATCAAATCATACTTTTTTTTTTAAAGTAGAAACCCCATGGGCTAAATGCCAGTATTTTAACTTTTTCCATGCAGGAATTTTGCCTTCATTCTTCGTGGCATACTTTCTACAATGTGCTAGAAACATTCCTCAGAGATTCTGGTCCACATGAACATGATGGCATCACATAGTTGCTGCAGATTTGTCAGCTGCACATCCATGATGCTTCTTTTCCACCACATCCCAAAGGTGCTCTATTGGATTGAGATCTGGTGACTGAGGAGGCCATTCGAGTAGTGAATTAATTGTCATATTCAAGAAGCCAGTTTGAGATGATGTGAGCTTTGTGACATGGTGCATTATCCTGCTGGAAGTAGCCATCAGAAGATCCACTGTGGTGATAAAGGGATGGACATGGTCAGCAACAATACTCAGGTAGGCTGTCGCATTTAAACGCTGCTCAATTGGTGCTAATGGGGCCCAAAGTGAGCCAAGAAAATGTCCCCCACACCATTCATGCTTTCATGTTGTTTACGCCAAAGTCTGACCCTGCCATCTGAATGTCGCAGCTGGAATCGAGACTCATCAGGCAACGTTCTTCCAGTCTTCCATTGTCCAATTTTGGTGAGCCTGTGAGAATTGTAGCCTCAGTTTCCTGTCCTTACCTGACAGGAGTGGCACCCGGTGTGGTCCTCTGCTGCTGCAGCCCATCTGCTTCAAGGCTCAACGTGTTGTGCATTCAGAGATGGTATTCTGCATACTTGGTTGTAAAGAGTGGTTATTTGAGTTACTGTTGTCTTTCTTTCATCTCAAAAGAGTCTGCCCATTCTCCTCTGACCTCGGACATCAACAAGGCGTTTTCATCCACACAACTGCCGCTCACTGGATATTTGTAACGGATACTCTTTAACAGACCTTGCTCTGTAAACCCTAGAGGTGGGTGGGTGGGTGTCCCAGTGTGTGTGTCCCAGTGTGTGTGTCCCAGTGTGTGTGTCCCAGTAGAACAGCGGTTTCTGAAACACTCAGGCCAGTCCGTCTGGTACCAACAACCATGTCACGTTCAAAGTCACTTAAATCCCCTTTCTTCCCCATTCTGATGCTCGGTTTTAACTTCAGCAAGTTGTCTTGACCACGTCTACATGCGGATTAGCTATTTGTGTTAACCAGCAATTGAACAGGTGTGTGTGTGTGTGTGTGTGTGTGTGTGTGTGTGTGTGTGTATATATATATATATATATTTAAATGTTTTTAACATTTTTTTTAAACTGTAAAGTTCCCCTGATGCTGACATCAGTGGAAAATTATTTTTACATGTTACTATTTTTTTTAACCCCTTCAGTCCCCTATGGACATACCGGTACGTCCTGCCCCCCCCCCCCAACAGCAGAAGTCACCGATCTCATGTAACAGCTTCCCGGAAAACTGTTAAATTTTTAGGGTAAATCAATGTTTATTGAGTTTTCACATATAAGGAAAAGGGAGGGAAATAAAAGGAAAAAAAAAGGGGGAAGACCCAATCAAAAAACAGCAGCAGAAGTGCGGCACCAGGCTTAATACATATCCAGGTGATCACCACCCAACACCCATCTCCAGTACAACAGAATGGCAAATATAGCCCCCCTCCAGGCAATTGACATATACACCATTGCAAAATGAGGGGTTGGATGTATACAGTAGCTATCTGACTCCATCCATTCAGCCACTGGTAAAGGCTTAACCAGGGCCGGCCCGACAATGGAGCCGAGTGGGGCAACCGCTCCAGGCGGCACTTTTGAAGGGGCGGCACTTTGCCGCCCCAAGCCCTTTTTTCTAATTTTTGTTTTTAAAGCGAAAGAGAGAGAAAGGGACGCCGAGTGGTTTTCGCTTACCAAGCCGTCAGTACCCGCTCGGCCCCCCTCTCTCCCTCCTCTGCGGCGAGTCTCCCTGTTCGGTCTCGGTGCCGGCTTGTAATGTTGAGTGCCGAACAGGGAGACTCGCCGCAGGACTGCTGAAAGCAAGGTAAGTACAAGGGGGGGGGCGGCAGGGACGGAAGGAGAGGAAGGGTAGATAAGGGAGGGGCGGCATTTTGCCTTGGGCCGGCCCTGGGCTTAACTATGCACATATCGTGCACTACAAAATTAAGTCAATCCAATAGGGGGCTGTGACGGGACCGACCTGTACCCCAACTGGGTACTCCCGCCAAACGTTGCTTCATTCGGCCCATGGCCACCGGGGCACCAGAGATTAACCCCTTCACTGTCTGTGGCTAGCCAAAACTGAGCTACACAGGGTGGCTATCGTCCTGAAAAGGACAATACGCGATCATAGCCGAGAACACAGCTCTTCAGGAACCTCAGCCGCACTGTAATATACTGAAGTATAGCAATACAGCACCCTACCGCCCTAATACCGTAGTGAGGTAAAACAGGAACTCTCTTTATTTGGGAACACAGGGGTATTTAAACAGTACAAGGGATTGAGTTATGTCCAATAGACACACAAGGGAATTGCGTCCAATAGACGCAAGGAAATTGCGTCCAATAGCCACAAGGGAATTACATCCTGCCCTCCTTTGCATTTGACTGAGTATTAGCACTCAGCCCAGTAGGGGGTCTCTACTGTAGTCTGTGTAAGGGGGGAGGGGGCAGGACATGTGGCACCTGGACAGGGTAGCAAACAAGGGGAACAAAAGCACACACACCATAATTACAACATATACTGGGAAATGCAGGTATCACAAACAATAACTATTACAGACGGTACCTATACAGACGGTAGGGGCTATGCAGGGTAAGTGAATGGGCAGATTGGGGCAGACCAAAGATATCGATTACAGGCCGCGAGGGGCACAAAACGGTGGGGTCCAGGTCAGAGCAGGGTACTGTAAAGAAGGGCACGTGGGACAGCAATCACAATCTAATCAGCAGACGTCTGAGACAGAAGGGAACGGGCGTGGGAGCCAGAGGCATAAACTAGCCAATGGTACCAAGTCTGTCCACTCCGCCAGACGCTCCAGAGGCTTGAGCCCCGTAGTGGACACAAAAGAGCGAAATCTCGAGTCCCCCCCCCGGCTCAGTAGCAGGGAAAATATCTACCCCCATCCCAGGAGGAAAGTCGGGATTATCCCTAATCCGGGTGAGTGGGGAAGGAATAGTAGAAAGCTGCAATGTAGCAAGCAAAAAGGGGTGAGAAGAGGCCAGGTGTTGTGCCGTAGCCACAGCATGTCAAGGAAGGGAGGAGATCGGGAGACCCAGCAAGGCACTCTCCACTCCCACCCATTGCTTGTGAGGTAAGGAGCGGGTCCACTCCACAATACGCAGCAGGTAACAAGCCTTGTAATATGTTCGCGGGCAGGGCAGGGCGAGGCCACCCCTAGACTCGCGGAGGATCAAGGTTTCAAATTTCATGCGCCGCGACCAAAGACCCCACATAAATCAGAGGAAGGCGGAACGGACAGAGGAAAAGAAAGAGGGCGGGACTAGGATCAGCAAGGTTTGGAACAGATATAAAAAACAAGGCATGACATTCATCATAATGGTGTTAACCCTACCCAACCAGGAGACCTGTAAGTCTCGACCACTTGAGCAGGTCAGATTGACTCAACGCCAGCAGGGGGGGGTAGGAGTTAAAATCAAAAAGGCGGGATAAACCGTCAACCAAATTTCCAGATATTTCAGCAAAGAGGAAGGAAGCTGTTAACAGGCCACCGTCCGTCGAGGGTAAATTAACATTGAGGATCTCCGACTTAGTCATGTTTACTTTAAAATTAGAAAACATCTCGTATTCAGAAATCTCCTTTAAGATGACCGGCAAGGACAGACGCCTTATGGTGTGACCTCCCAACCATCAGACCCCAGATGTCCGGGTTTAACCGAACAGCATCTGATCAGGATGTACGAACGTCACTGAAGCCTCCATGCCTTGCGCTCCTGTTGGGGCCTGAGTGCCAGCCTCCTCCCTACCGACTATGGGCCCAAGCTTTGGAAGGGGTTGTTTTTAGAGAGGTGTGTACTGATTTTGACTACTTCTTCCCCCTGGTACAGACATACTTCAGACTGTGGAGCTCAGAAGCACATTTGGGGTACCTGCATTTTGGAATGGGGGGTTTGTGTTTTACTTTCCATAGGGTCAGGACTTTCAGGCAGAGCTCTCCATGGCCAGTATTTGCACCAAGATCTGATATCCCGTAGGTTTCAGCCAGAAGTCACCGAACTTTACCATCTTCCCCAGACTACCCCATTACTAGGCTGAGGTTGGCCAAAAACACATACTGATCTGTGTACAATGGAAGGCCTGATTGAGAACTATACATGTTTTGCTGTGACTATTGTATGTAAGTTACCCCTTATACAGTTTTAAATACCAGTTTTTCCCCATTAAAGTCAGCTCATGATTTTACCCTCAATCATCTAGCCTCGGTTGAGGTTTCTTGAGAAGGCAGTAGCATGGCAGATAAGCGTGAGGGTCAAAGGTCAGAGTAGACGAAGCTTAATTTTAATGAATATAGCCATTTGGGGTAACAAGAGCCCTTACAACTAATATGATGTAAAAAGCAGAGATACAGAAAAGGGAAGTTATAATGGTCAATGATCATGTATATGTTACCTAATCAGTCATTAAGCCCACAACTTTCATTATGCCAATAACTGAATGACCAAATCTTCAAAATCAAACACATGAATGGAGATGGGGGGGGCTTCAATGCTCAAAACACCGCCTTCTGATTATCTTGCTATTTTAGCTACCCTTTGTTGTACTGCAGACTGGGGCAGTTCTTCTGGATCCAACTGTAATCCAATATAATGGTGCCACCATATGTTTCATTCTCAGTGCAGTACTTAAACCTGATAAAACCTCACATATAAAACTTTTAAACCAATATGAGTTGAAAAACGTATCCTTTGTGGCTGCATATGGGGCTAGGACTAAGACTGCCTATTTTATAGCGTGCCAGAAGCAGACCTGAAAGCGGAGAAGAAAAGATCGGTTCTTTTAACTTCTTTGGCCAGTAAAGTATTAAAGCTTGCTTCACACATCACATGTACAAAGCTCTAATAAAAAGGGAAGTCCCATAGAAAAATATTTTTGATCATAAAAATACAAGCCGTTTCTCATTTTGTTCCAATACACTTCTTCATCTGCAGACCTGGAGCATGCCATTGCTGTTATGTTACATTTTGGGTGATTTTCTCTTTACTGATTTGATTCTCTATGCTAATAAAATCCATTGCGCCACAGGCTTTAAGTCAGTCAGTATGTCTGGCTGGGTGATTAAGACAGAACCTTTCTGTTCACCACAGGCAGCAAGATCAAGAGCAAGTGGGAGGGGGGGAGGAAAAATTGCACAATATTTTTGAAAACATTTTTTAATCTGACATCAATAAAATAAAAAAAAATGTGCGAGAGCTCCCCGGTAAGCAGCCTTGGATGTCATTACTTATGGTAATAGTTGGTTACATATGGTTAACCAACTATGAAAAAAGCCTTTTTATGGTGATTTAAATGTAAATTAGTAGTATTCACTTATTACCAAGAATAATCACGATTAAATTCCACTAAACTTAGACTGCAATTGGCTAAGGTTTGGGGTATCAAGATATCGTGAAAAATGAATCAAAGCAGTGTCTGGTAAACAGAGTGCCCGCGACGGAGTATGTACTGGAATCTGCAGGAGGCAATGAGCAATTTGCACAACCAGAGTAGACCTGAAAATTAGACAAAAAAAAAAGTTAATTTTCAATTAATAAGAGGATGGCCGACATTTTTAATTTATATATATATATTATATATATATAAAAATACATACACCTATCATGTATACGATATATACACACACCCCCACATACAGTAGATATAAGTCTACACACCCCTGTTAAAATGCCAGGTTCTTGTGATGTTAAAGAATGAGACAAAAATAAATCATGTCAGAACTTTTTCCACCTTTAATGTGACCTATATCGTGAACAATTCAATTGCAAAACAAGCTGAAATCTTTG
This sequence comes from Spea bombifrons, assembly GCF_027358695.1. Classification (NCBI taxonomy): domain Eukaryota; kingdom Metazoa; phylum Chordata; class Amphibia; order Anura; family Pelobatidae; genus Spea; species Spea bombifrons. The sequence goes on from NC_071097.1 coordinate 8,197,790, forward strand.
AGGGGTAAAAAATCCTCACAATAACCTGGTTGCATAAGGTAATTTAACCCTGGGGTGTCTAGTTTTCAAAAATATATGGTTTTATTGGGCACACTGAATTGGCCAGGGTTAAATATGTATCAAATAGGGCATGGGGACATGATTATCAAATGTCAATGTTCAAGACTGAAAATTGCACATGCCTCAAATGTGGCCCTTTTGCCCCCAAACAGCCAGCCAAACCCATGCATGGGGGTATCACTGTACACCGAGGATGCTGCTAAACACACATTGGGGTGTTGTGTGACAGGGGCATATACCAGGAGCTATAAATTCATACATGAAGTAAAATGTGTGCCGAATACAATGACTACCACAAAGTTTGACAAAGACTGGTGTTAGAATTAGTGCATGGAAAGAGTTAAAATACTAACACTTGAAATACCTTGGGGTATATATATATATATATATATATATATATATATATATATATATATATATATATATAATGGTAAAAATATATGGTTTAATGGGGTAAATTGCATTGGCCAGCTTCAAAGATACTCAAAATGGCACATGGGGGAAGAATTACCAGAAATACCAAACTAGATGCCCCAGGGTATTTCAATTGCTGGTATTTTAACTCTTTCCATGCACTAAGTCTACCACCAAGCCTTTGTCAAGGTTTGCAGTATTTTTTGTGTGTATTTTTCCCCACATACATCATACTTTAGGTATAAATGTATAGCTCCTGATATATGTCACTGTCACACAACACCCCCATATGTGTTCAGCAACATCTTCAGAGTACAGCTATACCACCCATGCAGGGGTTTGCCTGGGTGTTTGGGGGCAAAAGGGCCACGTGCGCATTTTTCAAATTGAAAATTAGGCATGTTGTCATCCTTTTCCCTGTGTTAATTGGGACATTGTTGCAGCCAGCCAATTTAATGTTTTTAAAGTAGAAACCCCATGGGCATTTAACATGCCAGTATTTTGACTCATCCAAGCGGGAATTGTTTGAAGATAAGTCAGTAATTTTAGGACTTGATCATAAAATTAGATAGATATGTCTATATCTATATATATCTATAGTTTTTTGGAACTGGAAGGTGGAAGATATCAGTGTGAAATTATTTTTACTATTTAACTTTTTTTTTTTCTTATGTTCCAGAGCAGGTGGGTGTTCAGGGTCGCTGAATGTCTCGCTAAAATGGGCGTCCGCCACCATACAGTGTATGGTAGAAGACGCCCCAGGAAGGGCCCAGACATGGCCCCTGATGCCGATCTCTGCTTTCCAGAATGCCTCGACATCGAGGCATTACAGCAACACCGCTTGGGTGCAGAAAGCGAACGTAGATCACTTTCTGCACACGTTTGAAGCCATGACAGTCCTGGCATGTCCATTGTCACTAACTGGATGTTTGTGCATGACGTGCCCGGATCGTCAATAGTCATCAAAGGGTTAAATAAAAAACAAGATCCGTGTCTCAGTGTGACAGTAGTGTTATATCAATTTCCTGTCCTAAATTCATCACCCTATTCCTCATCCCACAATTACAAAGGCAGCCTGAACCAATTAACCAGCAGCTTAACGAGTAAGTTGATAATCAGGAAACATAATTATGAGATCATTGTGACAGAAAGTCAACACAGCTGATACCACGGTATACAAAAGGGGTGATTTTCTAACTTTTTTTTTTTTAAATATGACCATATTAATATTTTAACAATCAATACACTGGTTTGTGAAAATTTGACAGACCCACTATAACTGGTAACAGTTCTTGACTCACCACTGAGTTTGGTTAAATACTGTAGAATTAGCAGAGCGTAAAAGCTCTTCACCTCGTTCCAGAATCTGGCACAGCAGAGTGAGTCCAAACTATACAGAAGACATAAGTTGTTTCATCGTGCTTATCTTTTCCACAAAATAAAATTAAACAAAAATCAGTGTTATGAAGCTATTTATAGACATTACCTTACTCTGTAACACAGATGAAAGCTGCTGCTGAAGAGGGGTTATACCAGAACCACATAGACTCTGCAGTACAGACAAAAGAGCAGCTGGCGACAGTTGATTAAGCACAAGGGCAGAAGGACCAGCTAAATATATTAAAACCTGGAGATTCAAGTATTAAAAAAAAAAAAAACAAAAACAAAAAAAAACAGTTAGGAGAACCTTTCCTTTTTAGCTATTTTTCAATGCATCATGGATAGAAACGAGGGATGAGGATGGAAATTGAAGTGGAAGGGTGGAGAACAAGAGTAGTTCAAGTTCAGGAAAGACAAAATAAATACCTTATTTGCTTGATTATAAGGCAAATGCTCTGAATAATAACCCTTCTCTTATATTCAAGGTTGTCTTACAACAAGACTCCAACTAGAGGTCTGGCTACAAGAATAAGATCCAGATCCGCCGCAGTGCTGAAGGAGACCTGGATCCTGCTCTCTGGCAGCCGGTGGAGGTCTGTGTGATGCGCGCAGACAACCTCTGCTGCTACCCGACACTTCTGCCCGGGTTTCTCTGATGGAGCATTGGTGTCACATGACCTTCCGTTGCTCAGTTGTAGAAGCCCCGGCAGCAGCGAAGGCTGTCTGCGCCACGTCCATCGGCTGCCCCCACTTGATACTAGATAGTCTGGAGCACAGGGAGCAAGTCTAGGGATCTATCGGTAAGTAGGGGGGCATATAAGACATATCACGGAGGCAGAGTGGCATATAGGGGAGTATAAGGCATATCGCGGGGGGGGGCAGATGTGCATAATTAGTGGGCAGGTTGGCAAATAAAAGGAAACAAAAAAATGCATTTTATCATAGTTTTTATTAAACATGAAAAAATAGTTTGTATGTGAATATTTACTAATAAAATGTTTTTCCTATAGGGTAGTCTTATATTCAGGCTCTTTTTTTGGGGGGGGGTCATCTTATAATCAAGCAAATACAGCAATACTTCTCAGTAATGTTTAAGTTACCTGGTCCTGTGCATCCTTTTTGATGAGGAAAGGCAAGTTATGAGCTATTGTACAGAGCAGAGCAGTGGCCGGCTGAACCAGCAAAAGAGGCAGGATACGAGCTATCATACGTTTTCCCTTCCTTATGCACATGATCTGGACACACTGTTCATCTGTCGCTCTACAAAGAAAATGTAATTATCGTCAAGCACACATAACGTGGTAAATTCTAGAATAGAGTTTTTTTTTTTCTTTTTCTTTTTACCTGTCTCCTCCTCCTCGTATTCCAAGAATCTCAGACAGCTTCTGGAGTTTTAGTTTACGTTGCTCAGCCAGGGCCTCTCTCTCTTCATTTTCACAGCACAGTGAAAAACGACGCTCAAAGTCTTCCAGTTCCAGCACAACAGAGAATGCCTGCATGGAAAACAAGATCATTAACTCACCATCTCATAGCATGCTACAAATAATGTCTGGATTCAGCAGAGATGTGAAGGTAGCAATCGGTTCTATGCGACTTGCACATGAAACAAAAAAGCAGCAGGTGTTGGGGTAAGTTCGCTAATTTTACGTGTGGACTGGATCCCATACCTTTTCAATGACAACAAGTGTCTGGCGCCTTTTGTCTCTAACCTGCTTCTCCCGATTCTCCTACGGAGTGAAGAAAAATGGTAAGGTGACAAAGCACTGTAGCCACAGTTAATAAAGACAGCTTTACACATACCAAATACTCACATCTTCATCCGTGCGAGATGTTGCAACAGCATCAATCATCTTTCGAGGGTTATTTACACTTGAGACAGTTAGCTTTCCAAGAGAGCCTTCAAACTGCACTGTGAGAAAGACCAAATTTAAACAATTTCTCTCAGCATACTAATATCCTCAATAAAATAACGTGCTACTCTACCAGATAATTTTAAAAATCCAGAGGAAAGGACACAAAAATCCTTGTTTATCTCATGACACAATAAACTGAACGTTACTTAACCCCTTTGTGACAATGGCTGTTTTAACATTTCTGCGGTGCTCATGTTTAGCTGTAATTTTCTTCTCTCTCGTTTACTGAACCCACACAAGTTATAGATGTTTTTTTTTTCAGGACAAGAAGGGCTTTCTTTAGATGTCATTTTGATTGTACCATATCATTTACCATTAAAAAAAAAAAGTATAAAATATGGTGAAAAATTGAGAAAAAAATCTTTTACTCATGTATAAAAGCTAATGGAAAAAAACTGCTAAATAGATTCTACTATTTATCCTGAGTTTAGAAATACGCAATGTTTTCATGTTTTTTTTTGAAAGTTATTCTACAAGTAGTGTTTTGCTATTTCAAATACATTTTTTCCAAATCTGGTAATTCTTCCCCCATGTGCTATTTCGGGTATCTTTGAAGCAGGCCAATGCAATTTACCCCATCAAGCCATATATTTCTGAAGAGTAGACACCCCAGGGTATTTCAAAAGTTAGTATTTTAACTTTGCACTAATTTTACCTCCAGTCTTTGTCAAACTTTGTGGTAGTTATTGTTTTTCACACACATTTTACTTCATGTATGCATTTATAGCTCCTGGTATATGCCCCTGTCACAACACCCCTATATCTGTTCAGGGGTACAGAGATACCACCCATGCATAGGCTTACATATAGTCTGACTGTTTTGGGACAAAAGGGCCACATTTGAAGCATGCACATTTTTCAATGTTGAACTTTATTTGGTGATCCACTGCCCATGCCCTATTTGGCACATCTTTGAGTCTGGCCAAATTCAATGTGCCCTATAAAATCATATATCTTTGAAAACTAGACACCCCAGGGTATTTCAAATGCCGGTATTTAAACTCTTTCTATGCACTAATTCTACCACCAGCATTCGTCAAAGTTAGCAGTAGTATTTTTTGTGTGTATTTTAGCCACACACTTACTTACTTTAGGTATGTATTTACAGGTCCTGGTATATGTCACACAACACCCAGCATGTATTCAGGAACATCTCCCGAGTACAGCGATAGCACCCTTGCGTGGGTTTATCGGGTTGTTTGGGGGCTTAAAGCCACATTTAGGACGTGTGCATTTTTCAAATTGGAAATTAGACATATCATCATCCTTCACCCGGTGTTAATGGGGACATTGTTGAACCCGGCCAAATCAATTTACCCCATCAAAACATACATTTATTTTTTTTTTAAAGTAGACACCCCAGGGACTTTTAACATGCAAGTATTTAAATTCTCGCATGGAAAGAGCCGTCTCCAGACCCTCCTGAGAACTCTTTTCAACACCATTGTTTGTTTTGAAGGACGTCGCAGTGGCGGTTGTGACTGCTCTCCGGAGCGGTCAGGGCGCGTCCTGGGGTGGGAGTTCGGTGTCGCTCAATGCCTCGTGATCGACGCGTTTCAGCGATACCATTGAAGTTTAGGAGATGATCATTGATTGCCTCCTAAACTCAAAAAAAAAAAAAAAATAAAACACGGCGTCCGGCGCCATACCGTGTATGACGGATGTTGACGCCCGGGGAGGGGCCGATCTCTGTGTTTCTGAATGCCTCGACATTGAGGCACTACAGCAACACTGTTTGGGTGCACCTGTTTAAAGCCATGACGGTCCTGGCACGTCAATTGTCACTAACCGGATGTTTTTACATCCATCAGATTAAATATGCTTCCCATTTTTCTTTTTTAAAACAGGTCTAGTTTCTGCATAATATTTCTGGGCAGCTACATATTGGGCATTGATATTGGTGTTATCCAAGTACAGTCTACTAAGCAAACACTGACTCCTTACCATTCCATCTGCATAAAACAATACAGCTGCTCATTCATAGATCTCTAAGCTGGAGGAAGGGAGTACTAAACACTGCCATAAAGAATTCTAGCACCGGCTGCTCCCACTAGACACCAGGGAGCATGGGGGGGGTGTAAAGCATATCGGGGGGCGTGGGATATAGGTCGGTATAAGGCATATCAGGGGGGGCAGAGTGGCATATCTAGGGGGCAGGTTGGCAAATAAAAACAAGAAATGCATTTTTCACAATCAGTTTTTATTAAATATGAAAAAATAGTTTACATATGAATTACTACTAAAACTTTTTTAGGTATTAAAACCTAGTTTGAGAAATATTGTGTTTGGGTTCTTGTACCTTTAAAATATAGCTTTAATTAAGTCAGTACAATTTTGTTCAGTTTGTTCATTACATTATTTTTAAACGAAAAAGTTGCATATTTCATTTTTTAATCTGATTAATTGAAAAAAATTAGCCAACAGATTATGAAAATAGTTGCGGCCCTATTTTTTCCTATAGGGTAGTTATATTCAGGCTTTCTTTTTTCTAAATTAATAGTCAAATTTTGAGGGGTTGTCTTATAAACTGGCAAATACAGTACATTAAGTACCGTATTTGCCAGTTTATAAGACGACCCCTCAAATCATAGGCTTGACGGGAGAATTAAAGTGGTGCATTTAAACAGAACTAAACTGCACACATCTGTGACAAACTTCCAAAATAATGCCCATGCTTTAAAACTTATACCACAGTAAAAAAAAAAATAGAATTGCACAAAAAAGTAAAGTAATGAAAAATTACGTACAGATATATAAATATTCTTATTATTGTATCAAATCATTGGGATAAACATGCATATTCATCTTAAAATGACAAACTGGCATCAGTTGAAAAAAAAAAAAAAGAAATTTGATTTTCTATACAACTTCTAGGTCATTAATAAGTAAATTAAAGTGCTGGACGAATTATTCAATGTTTCCAGAGGGGAAAAATTGCATGACTAAAAATGGCATTTTTCAGTGTTGTTGTTTAGCTGTAATTTTCTTCTCTCTCATTTTGTGACCCCGCACACATTATATATTGTTTGGTTTTTTTCAGGACAAGCAGGGCTTTCTTTAGTTACTATTATTTTATCATATCTAATTTACTACATTAAAAAAAAATGATAAAATAGTGATTTTTTTTGTTAAGACTTTTTCTCACTTTTATTTGAAAAATCTTTTACTCATCTGCAAAAACCAATGAAAAAAAACCTGCTAAATAGATTCTACTACTTGTTCTGAGTTGAGAAATACCCAATGTTTTTTTTGCTTTTTTCTGCAAGTCATTGGGCAATAACTACAAGTAGCGTTTTGCTATTTTAAAACCATTTATCCCAGAAATCTGGGCATTCTGCCTCATATGGTATTTGGGACATATTTGAAGCAGGACAATGCAATTTACCCCATCAAACCATATATTTTTGGAAACTAGACACCCCAAGGTATTTGAAATGCTGGTATTTTAAACCGTTCCATGCACTAATTCTACCACTAGCCTTTGACAAACTTTATGGTAGTAATCTTGTATTTTTTCCACACACATTGTACTTAAGGTGTGAATTTACCGCTACTGGTATATGTCACTGTCAAACACCCCCCAATACGTGTTCAGTAACATTTCCTGAGTACAGTGATAACCCCCCCTCATACATGGGTTTGTTGGGTTATTTGGGAAGTAAAAGCCCACCTTTGTGAGGTGTGTATTATTTGGCATTTGGACATCTGGTCAGTCTGTGCCCATGTCCCATATTTGGGACATACTTAAAGCCAGCCAATTCAATTTACCCCATGAAATCATACATTCTTTCAAACTAGGCACCCCATGGGTATTTAAAATGCCAATATTTTAACTCCATGCAACTTGTTTTGTGAAGATATAGCGCTAATTGTAGGACTTGCGCAAACTTTTGTGTGTATGTATATTTTATTTTACTAATCACTTTGTTTTTCTCTCTTCGGGAGGGCTTTCCTCCCGTGATCCGCTGCCAGCCTCACTTGTGAGGCTTCCGTGGATCCTACAAACTCGCCGATTGCAGCAAAAACGGTATTAAACAGCAGTGCATTGTGACCCCGTACATGTACGGGCTTTGTCGTTAAGGGGTTAATCAACATTCAACCTACGGCCCAATTAGGTTTTATTGCAAACATGGAAAACGGTTCTGCTCACCTGGTTTATATGCGTGTTCCAGTTTAGCAACTTGAGGTGTAATAAGTTTTGTGCGCTCCTTCTTGGGGCCTTCACTGGGCTCATTTTGTGAGGCAGATAACTTTTCCAACTTTTCAAAGTAATTCTAGAAGGCAATACAGCATATGACAAAACAATAAGTGAAACACATGCATATAACTCCATTGAGTATATTGGACAATACTCTGACAAATTACAAAATACAACCACAGTCACCTGATAGTAGTAATCATCATGGTATGGGTCTGTGCTCTGTAGCTGAAGAAGTTGGATTCGGCAGACCCACTCCTTCTCCCTTTGAAGCATAAGTCCTGCATAAGGATCCTTTTTATGATAGTCTGAGTGTGAGGGCCGACAGGAACGATCCCCTGAAGTACCATTTACACCACGATGCTGACTACACAGAGTAAAAACGTTGCTTAAATGACACCTCACAACCCATAAGCTTAACTTTCGACTACATTTATATATCAAAGGAAAATGTAAACCCTTACTTGCGGTTTTGTTGACGCTGGTGGAGAAGTCGTCTGTGTTGAGGGTGCAAGTGAGTGGTGTCCGGGTGGAACTGAGTTTGGGATCTGAAAGAAACAACTGTTAAAATATAACATTTGACTATATATTTCATGTTCTGACTTCATTATACAAAACATACAAACCTTAAATTCTTGAGGTGAACACCTGGTGCAGCAGGAGAAGGAACACCAAAAAGTGGATGAAATCCACCACCCCCATGGCCTACCATTTGCCCTATGTGCCCCTGCAAAAGCTTCGGTGTAACAGGGGCCATTGATGGTCCATGAGGTCCTGAGACACGGGTAAACTGGCTTGGTGACAGTCTGCCAGCTGCTGTCTGAAGGGGTTTGAAAAGCAACCAATTTATTCTTCACAGCATATACAAACAGAACAGATGAATAAGAATATAAAACGACCAGGAGCTTGAGAAGAAAATAATTCATATAGCAATGTTGAACTACTGAAACAAGAAGATAAAACTATTTTTTTTATCTGCTATTATTTAATAAATACCTGTGTACCGCCTACTAGCTGGGTCCTTTGAAGTGGAGAGAGGGCAGAAGAAAATGGGTGTCTCAAGATTGAAGCTGGTTTGCCCTGCAAGGAATGGATTTTTTTTTAAATCACATCTAATCAAGGTTTGTAAGTAATCTGAAACAATATGAAATGCCAATTGAGCTTGAATAGTGAAAAAACTGTTTAAAAAAAAACGTTAAATAAGGAGTAAAAAAATAGCAGGTAGTAAATTAATTCAAGTAAATGAGAAACATAGAAAAGGTGACTTACAGGGTGACTGCTGAAGGTTGATGAGGCAGCTCTAATGTGAATTGGATTTGGGCACAAAACCTGAAATAGTAGATAAATCAGGAAAGTTTCTTAGGTGTAACAAAATCTAAAAAAAAAATCAAGAAGTGGACATTTTCTCTGGGCAAAAATCTAAAATGTTTAGTTGAACTTAATCTGCTGATTGCTCATCGATTGCTCGTTTAAATAAAAAATTGTCAAGCCAACAAGGAAGACACGCACACTAAAGATATACAACAACCCCTACTACCATTATTTTTATTAATTATTCACCACATAAAAGTTTCCCATGTACCTGCTGCTGACTGAAGCCAGGGCTCACTCCCTGTTTTGGAGGAGTCCCAATTGGCACAGCAACCACAGGTGGACTCCCGATGACGGGGGAAGTTGAACGTCGAGGAAGGGCTCTTTCAGAGGCATCCCTGCCCCTTTCATCAGAGCCAAGATGTGACAATGGTGCAAGACCATATTCATGCAGGATGGATAGGGGACTCATATCCTGAAACAAAATCAACACAAAATTAAAAAAAAACACTTGCATTCCCTCTAATTCACATATTTGAAGCAAACATTACAACCTGGGATAAAATATGATTTGTGACACCAGAGTTTACCAAAAGGTAAATATGCGGTGGTCAACTGACAAGATCAATATACGCTTACCTCTGTTAGAAGTGGCCCCCTGATAGGTCGCAGGCCAGAGGCATTGTCCCAGATACAAGAATTCATCCCTGAGGAAAGCTAAGGAAATTAAGTAGTGTTATGCATCACGTCTGGACACCTTCTAGAGTACCCCAAATATATGTTTGTGAGCACCCTCTTTCTCAGAAGGTACAAAACTTCCAATGGTGTTAGCTATTAATATTTAGCAAATCTTGTCAGATCGTCAGATTCCAGGTGCTAGCCCAAACTGTTACCAAGGTACTTTTAAGTACCTTTAACATTAAATTACATTTCCATTTTTGGGTGCCAGAAGACAGGAATGCCGACAATTTAAATGTGATAAATGCATTCAAAGATGTCAGAGTTTGACTCATTTTCATTTAAATGTGTTTTCAACACACAAGTATATTAATGGACTGTTCCAAGTAAGAAATATTTTACAGTGTGACTACTGTTTCGCAACATGTTAGATTATTACTAGCCCTCCCACCTGAGTGCTATCTGGCATGGTTAAAGTACAAGATAGGCACTGCAATAATGGCGATAGCGTGAAATAAAACCGGAAAGAGTTGGTAAGTTTCATTTGCATACATCCTAAACAAGAGAACCAGTAAAACAAAACAATTTGAGAGTCGTGCAATGCATTGGAATATCGTATTGTATGTAAAATACACCATTCCAGCTTATATAGCTCGCACACCCACACAAACATATCACTGGCTTGTTGCAATGTCTGAACCACACTACATTTTTTTTGTCTGAGATTTCAGACCTGTGTGCGTGTTCCACAGGGCAAGGCTGGTTCCTCATTCTCCTTCACCAGCTGACTCAAGCTATGCTCCAACTCTTCCTGTTCATCCCCAAGAGGGGATATGTTGGAGGAGGCGATACTGCGTGAAAAAATATCGGAAGCGGGAAGCTTCTCCATCTCTGCCAAGCGCTCATGTGCCTCACGCCAATCATCATCTATACAGAAGGCAAAAAACAAACAAACAATGTGGAGGTTTCAATAACTTATTTTTGTGGGTTTTTTTTCTCCCCCAGCCACGTCTGGAACATAACTTCTTGCATCCAACACAAAATAGCCGTCTAAATGGATTTGTCATTCATGATATATTCCACGACATGCTGACTTTAAAAAAAATATATATATATTTGGGGGATATTTTCTGAAGCTGTGCATTTGTGTTTGGAAATTAGATTAAAACACAGTTTACTCCAATATAAAGTTTCTCTAAGCCAAATCAAAAGTAGAGAAAAATTAGGGTGATGAATATAAAAGCAGAGGAAATAAAAAAACAACCAAAAGTGAATCTTAAGTTAGCAAGGTTATGCAATGAGATTAGACAGTTTGTTAGCCCAGTCAATAGAGCAGCTTCAATTTAGGCATTGTACCTATTCTCCCCTACCAATTCTAACTGTAAACATAGAAAGCGACGGCAGATATGAACCATTCAGCCCTTCTAGTCGCCTCAAAACAATTGGTAAAAACCCAACTTCAAAGAAACATACAATTCATCTTCTTAATAGACCAAAAATCTGCATTATTTGAGGAAAGGGTCCATTTTACTCATCTTGATATCCGGGCCACCGGCTTCTCCACACAACCTTTCCTACAATAAATAATCGACAGCCAAACTGTAGTTTACCAAGTTCCTCATTCCCCTAATACAAATAAACTAACATCACAAGAGCAGGGACCTCTTCCATTAAGGGGTTAAAAGTGTTCATGTTATTGTTAACTTTATAAACACGCCTTCAGAACAAAAGGCATTTGAAAAATTTGTGCTATATCGATGTTAAACTATATTTATTTTTCACTTAGTGTAATCATCCCAAGGTGTGTGTGTGGTTTTTTTTCCCAGGACAAGGCGGCATTCCTTATTCATCTATAAAATCCATCCTTTACTATGAAAAGAACAGTGAAAATGAGAAATAAGACTAAATATATTCATATACCTGTCCTCAGTTTGGATAGACATCATGTCTATGATTTTAATTACTATATGGCAAATATCCCATTAAAATACAAACAAGTTCTCAAGACGGTCACTCCACAGACTCGAGAACTCTGCATTCAATCATGCAAATCAATGGAGCCTGGCTTACTAATTGCAATGTGATTAGTGAAATAAACGAAAGAGAAAAAAGTGAACATGTGGTAACATGTAAAAATCATTCCCCACAGATGTCACCCCTAGGGGAACTATGCTGTTCCCACAAAAAGTAAAAAAAAAAAAATCTACACTCACTGGCCACTTTATTGGATACACCTTGCCAGTAGCAGGTTGGACCCCCTTTTGCCTTAATTCTTCATGGCACACTTTCTACAAGGTGCTAAAACGTTCCTCAGAGATTTTGGTCCATACGGACATGATGGCATCACGCACTTGCTGCAGATTTGTCAATCCACGATGCTAATCTCCCGTTCCACCACATCCGAAAGGTGCTCCATTGGATTGAGATCTGGTGACTGTGGAGGCCAGTGACCTCATTGTCAAGGAACAAGTTTGAGATGTGAGCTTTGTGACATGGTGCATTATCCTGCTGGTGGTCCGAAGTGTGCCAAGAAAATGTCCCCCACACCATTACACCAGCACCAGCTTGAGCCGTTGATACAAGGCAGGATGGATCCATGCTTTCATGTTATTTACCCCAAAGTCTGACGCTGCCATCTGAATGACACAGCTGGAATCGAGACTCGTCAGACCAAGCAACATTCTTTCAGTCTTCCATTGTCCAATTTTGGCGAGCCCGTGTGAACTGTAGCCTCAACTGTTTCCTGTTCTTAGCTAACAGGCGTGGCACCCGGTGTGGTCTTCTACTGCTGTAGCCCATCTGCTTCAAGGTTCCACGTGTTGTGCGTTCAGATGGTATTCTGCATACCTTGCTTGTAACAAATGGTTTTTTGAGTTATTGTTGCCTTTCTATCATCGCGAACCAGTCTGCCCATTTTCCTCTGACCTCAACAAGACATTTTCGTCCACACAACTGCTGCTCACTGGATACTTTCTTTTTTCAGACCATTGTCTGTAAACCCTAGAGATGGTTTTGTGTGAAAATCCCAGTAGATCAGCAGTTTCCGAAATACTCAGTCCAGCCCGTCTGGCACCAACAACCATACCACACTAAAAGTCACTTAAATCCCCTTTCTTCCCCATACAGATGCTCGGTTTTAACTTCAGCAAGTTGTCTTGACCACGTCTACATGCATTGAGTTGCTGCCATGTGATTGGCTGATTAGCTAGTTGTGTTGACAAGCAATTGAACAGGTATACCTAATAAAGTGGCCAGTGTGTGTATATATGCTTTTATGAGGTCCTAAGATTGGTGCTGTATCTTCACAAAAACCCCTTACATGGAAAGAGGAAATACTAGCATTTGAAATACACATGGGCGCAGACCAACCAGACGTAAAAATTCCAATACGAAAAGCACACCTCCCAAACGTGTCCGTTTAGCCTGCAAATAACCCAACAAACCTATGCATGGGTGGTAGCACTGTACTTAGATGTTGCTGAATATATATATATACCAGGAACTGTAAAATCATACTTGAAGTACAAAGTGTGAACCCCCCCCACCCAAAAAAATGCTACTGCAAACTTTGACAAAGGCTGGTGGGAAAAAAAAAGTGTGCATGGAAAGAGTTAAAATACCAGCATTTATTCCAAGAGTTAAAATACCAGCATTTATTCCAATTGGAATAAATGTGCACCTTCCTAATGTGGCCATTTATCACCAACTCAGGAGAAGTTGCTGATGTATGTACATTAGGGTGTTTCATATGACATGTTCCAGGAGCTATAAATTTATACCTGAAGTACGTGTGTGTGTGTGGGGGGGTGAATATATACTACCACAAAGTTTGACGACTAGTTAAAATATTAGCATTTGGGATACCTAGTGGTGGTAACTGGAAAACCATTAGGTATTTCTAAACTCAGGGAAAATAGAATCTATTTAGCTGGTGTTTTTTTTTTTGCAGATGAGTAAAAGATTTTTTAAATAAAAGTCAGTCTTTTCCCACCATATCTTAAACTTTTCTGATGGGGCATGGTGAAGCGGGTGCCGTGATACACAACTTTAGCCCTGGTGAGTTTTTACCCGGGGGGGGGACAGACAGAGAGGGGGGAGAGACCATTTATTGGCTAACTGAGAGTTTAATTGCGAGCTTTCGAGACCAAGTTGTTATTTCCATTCCTCAGGCATTAACGAGGCATTGCAGCAACAATATCTGAGTGAAGAAAGCAATCGATGATCACTTTCTAAGCTCATTTAACCCCATGAAGTGCCAGCGACATGATTTTTTTTCTCCATTAAATTATTGTCCTCTAGTGGTCAATAGTTTGTCATCTTTGTTGAAAAGGGTGCAGATATATCATCCAGATATGAAATGCGTTATTTCTGGCATATTTCAGCATTGGGAGACTTTGCTCATAATAATATATTAAACCATCTATTTTTCAGATCAGAGAACATTGGCCATAAAAGTATCCATTTTTAACTTAGATATAAAATGTTGCTCACAATTAGCACACAAACCGAATTTTTGTGTGTGATATTATTCCTCCAATCATCTTTGTGCATGAGGGCAAATTAAGTGTTCTTCAGTGAGCAAGGTTTCCCCACAAGCAAAAACAAATCTTTTTACCAACAGGCCATGTGCTAATATTTCAGAGTCTCACCAATTGCTCCGGCTCCAAAGGTATCATCATTAAACTGATCAATGTCTTCATCTTCTTCCAGGTCAGGAAACCCATCACCATCATCAAGAGACTGGAAAAGAAGAAAAACAATTAAGTGGAAAGTATTTCACAGGGCCTGCTGATAATCAGATGCGTTAATACCAGAACACTATGTCCATAGAGCTTTTCCTAAAAAGTGTTGTGTTTGATAAGTCAAGAGCGCTTATATATACACGTTTCTAGTTTGTAAGCTCATGAGCAGGGCACTCTTCGCCTTATGTTTTTGCAGGTCTAGATAGTTTCGTGATAAAGCATTGCCTTACCCCCGCTTACCCATTACTCAGTATACTAGAATATGATGGCAGTTTAAATATAAATCAATAATATAAAGACATGGGACAGAAGGATTGTGCCGTAAAGCAAAAAAAGCTTAGTGATTCATGGATATAACAGGATCCCATGAGCTAGACCTTTCATAAGATTAGGTAGTGTTATTCACATGCTTTAGGCTTGTATCTCTTACTAGAATGTTTATATATCTCCTGTTCTAATGTCAGGAAAGCAGTCACAAATCACTGTACCTTACCCTACTTGCCATATTAAAAAAAGATAAATCATGTCAGACTTTTTTTTCACCGTGCCTTAAAACTTTACCTCCCCAAAGAAAACTAAACCAACAGCGTATATGCGTGACCTGGATGTATAGAGGATAATGTGTCTCCAGAACATGGAATTCATATTGACTTAAACGTGAACAATTCAAAAATAATTTAAAAAAAAACCTCAATAACCCGGTTGCATAAGTGTGCACATCCTTAAACTATTACTTTGTTGAAGCACCTTTTGATTTTATTAAAGCACTCCAAATCTGTCAGATTGCCAGGACATCTCCTGTGCACAGCCCTCTTTAGATCACCCCACAGATGTTCATTTGGATTCAGGTCTGGGCAATTCCAAAACGTTTATCTTCTTCTGGTAAAGCTATGCTTTTGTGGATTTGGATGTGTGCTTTGGGTCGTTGTCGTGCTGAAAGGGGAACTTCATCTTCAGCTTCCTAAAAGACACCTGAAGGTTTTGTGCCAAAATTGCCTGGTATTTGGAACTGTTCATAATTACATCCACCCCGACTAAGGCCCCGGTTCCAACTGAAGAAAAACAGCCCCAAAGCATGACGCTGCCACCACCATGCTTCACTGTGAGCATGGTGTTCTTTGGGTGATGTGCAGTGTTGTTTTTCGCGCCAAACATACCTTTTGGAATTATGGCCAAAAAGTTCAGCCTTGGTTTCAACAGACCATAACATTTTCCCAGGTCCTTTTGCGGGACTTGATGTTTGTTTTTGCATACTTCAGCTGGGCTTGAATGTATTTCTTTGTAAGAAAAGGCTTCTGTCTTGTCACCCTACCACATAACCTATTCATATGAAGAATATGGGAGATTGTTGTTACATTGTAGCACAAAGCCAGTACTTGCCAGAAATTCCTGCAGTTCATTTAATGTTGCAGTAGGCCTCTTGTAAACCTCCCTGACCAGTTTTCTTCTCATCTTTTCATCAATTTTGGAGGGACATCCAGTTCCTTGGAATGTCTCTGTTGCGCCATATTGACTCCACTTGATGATGACTGTCTTCACTCTGTTCCATGGTATATCTAATGCTTTGGAAATTATTTTGTACCTTTCTCCTGACTGATAAGTGATCAATGAGATCCCCCTGATGCTTTGGAAGCTCTCTGCAGACCATGGCTTTTGCTCTGAGGTGCCAATAAGCAAATGCCAGGTAAATCCTACTAGAACAGCTGAACCTTGTGATTAATCAGAGTCATTTTCAATGATGGCAGGTGTGTAATGACTTTTATTAAACATGCATTTTAATGTGATTGGTTAATTCTGAACACAGCCCCAGTTATAAGAGGGTATGCACACTTATACAACCAGGCTATTGTGAGGATTTTTTTTACCCCTCAAAGATTCCAGCTTGTTTTGCAATTGAATTGTTCACATTATAGGTCACATTAAAGGTGGAAAAAGTTCTGACATGATTTATCTTTGTCTCATTCTTTAACATCACAAGAACCTGGCATTTTAACAGGGCGTGAAGACTTTTTATAGCCCCTGTAAATGCCCTTCTTCCTTTCTGTGTACGTATAAAAACTTATCACAGTGCCTTGCCCCACACCTAAGGCCAAATCTGGTCTATTTATTTGATATGTAGCAATGATTCCCAAATCTGTCCTCAATATAGCCCTACAGACAAGTGTTTACTCTACCAGAATGTGCCAATGTTCTAATTCATTAGGTATTCTATTTAGCATCACATTTTCATTTAACCCTTTCGGTGCCAGAAGTATTCTTCTACAATTCATTCACAGCAATACTGCCTGCCCTTAACGTGCCACACACTGCCCAATTAAGCCAAACAAGGCGTCTCAAGTCACCAGACCCCAAGACTGCATCCTATAATTCTCACATAATAGTGCTCTCCACTCCAGGAAAGCCAGCTTCATACCATAACCACTCACTCAGATAAACAGTAACCACGATATATGCTGATTATAGCTCTACAATTCTACAATTTGAGCTGCGCCAATAACAAGGAAAAATAAACCCGCCACCCAACTACATTCAAGACCAGCATGCTAGCACACAACACTATACCCACCCACCGCTACACTGAACATACATTCTAACCCAATGCTTTCCACGCACCACAGAACTCCTAATGGCCGTAATCTAATTCTGCGCCAATTCTCTCATCTAATATCAGTGTTCGTTCGGGCTGCTTGATTTTCTAACAACGCCTGCCTTTTCTGCCTCACCTGACACCGCAGCATATCTTTCTCTTATCTTTCCCTGGAATCCTCGTCTTCCTTTTTCCGGTCGCGCGCACGAGCTCCCGCCTCTTCACATTTCCCCTCTGCGATTGGTTGGCTGTCCCCGCGCGCTGCTCCGAACCATGTTTTCGGACACAGCTGCCAATAAACTATCCTTCTCCATTACGCGAGGTAGTTTGCGCGCTCGCTCCCGTGAGCTCCGTTACCCGCATGATCTGCGTGTTACGTCGGCGCTCCGTCCAAAAACACGCCCATAAGTAATATATTTGCAACTTCATTGATAAAAAAAACTACTTTTAGGCTTAGCACATGTTGTGAGGCGTTGGACACGGTGTTTCTAACGCTCGCGGTGGTGTTTTCTACCGGAAAACATACCGGACGATGAAAGAGCCGAGTAAATAAATGGAAAAGACCTCATTTAAATAGAAATTTAATCTTTTCCCAGCAGTTGTAGGGCGCATGCTGTAAGATTTATATTGTGGTTTCAAAACTATTTAATTTTTACATGTTTACAGTTTTATTGCCACCAATCACTACCAAAGCTGTAGAAATAATTTATATGTGCTTTTTTCACCAACACTTTTTTGCATAGATTATGTGTTATGGCGACACATTTATTCACCTGCATCTGCTGTTTATAGAAATACCCCACATGCATACGTTTTTTGGGGACTTACTAAACAGCATATTGGGATGATGGGATGATTGGCTGCAATCCTCATCATTATCAATAGGTGTCAGTACACTTTTTACACTCATACATGGAAACTCATAATACCGTATTTGCTCGATTATAAGATGACCCTGATTATAAGACGACCCCCCCAAAATCTGAATATTAACTTAGGAAAAAAAGAAAAAGCCTGAATATAAGACGACCCCAAAGGAAAAAAAGTTTTACCAGTAAATGTTAATTCATGTAAACTATTTTTTTTAATAAAAGCTATGATTGAGAAAAATATTTTTTTTGTTTTTATTTCTTGTATTTTCCAACCTGTCCCCCAGTTACGCACATCTGCCCCCAGGCTTGCCACTCCAATATGGCACTGTGGCCCATGATATGCCTTTTAACCCTCTATATGCCACTGTGCCCCATGGTATGCCTTTTGACCCCCTATGTGCCACTCTGCCTCCAGAAATGCCTTATACCCCTATATCCCATTCTGGCATTTAGGGGGTTAAAATGCATATTATGGGGCAGGGTGGCATATAGGGAGGTATAAGGCATTTCAGGAGGCAGAGTGGCATTAAGGGAGTTAAAAGGCATTGTATAGAGCACTCTGCCTCCAGAAATGCCTTATACCCCTATATGCCACTCTGGCATTTAGGGGGTTAAAAGGCATATTATGGGGCAGAGTGCCATATAGGGAGGTATAAGGCATTTCAGGAGGCAGAGTGCTCTATTAAATGCCCCCTTAACGCCACTCCAGAAATGCCCTATGCCCCCATTTAACACACACACACACTCTATAGCCCCATTTAACTAACACACACACACACACTCTCTCTCTCTCACACTCACTCACACTCTCTCTCTCTCTGTCTCTCCCCTCTCTCCCCTCTCACCCCTCTCAGCCCTCTCTTACCGGTGCTTCCAGCCGGGGCAGCGGGTTGACGTCGCCTTCCGCTGCAGCCGGAAGGAGGTGGAGTTGGCAGCGGGGGTTTGTATGCGTCCGTCGCGTATAGTTTCCCCAGCTGTCAGAGATCAGAGTTCCCCGCACCGGTGCGGGGAGCTCTGATCTCTGACAGTCGGGGAAGGTCTACGCGACGGACGCAGACAACCCCCGCTGCTAGCCACACCTCCTTCCAGCTGCAGCGGACGTTGTCTACGCGGATCGCGTAGACGTCAACCCGCTGCCCCGGCAACACAGCAGGAAGCACCGGTAAGTGTGTGTATGATGGGGGGGGGGTGAGACAGGAGGATCCAGGTCCCCTGCAGCGGTGCGGGGGATCTGGGTCTTAGTCTCCTAATCAGACCTCTATTTGAGGTCTGATTAGAAGACGACCCCGATTAGAAGACGAGGGGTATTTTTCAGAGCATTTGCTTATAATCGAGCAAATACGGTATGTTCTTTTCTGTAGTTCTTGATACTAAGTTGCCACAAATAAATTGCAAAAAGAAGCTGCAAATGTTTAACTACGGTATTCACTTGCTGAAATATGTACAGTTTTATAACGGAATCATAGTAAATTCTATAGAAATAATAGAAAAATGAGTCAAAACATTTGTAGGGCTGGATTATTGATTTAATATAGTACATGTATGTGCAAACACCACATTTTAGCTGTTTTGATTATCATCCTCTTGGAATATATTTTTTAAACATGGCGATTATGGGAGGAATATCATGGTTACACATGCCAAGAAACATATTTGACATGTTTCTGATAAGAATGTGGGTATAATATTTTTTTTTACATGGGGATTATGGGTGGAATATAATGGTTAGACATGCCAAGAAATTTATTTGACCTGTTTCTGATAAGAATATGGGTATAATATTTTTTTACATGGGGATTATGTGTGGAATATTATAGTTACACATCCTAAATAACACATTTGACGTGTTTCTGATAAGAATATGGGTATAATATTTTTTTACATGGAGATTATGGGTGAAATATCATGGTTACACATGCCAAGGAACACACTTTACCTGTTTCTAATAAGAATATGGGTATAATATTTTTTACATGGGGATTATGGGTGGAATATTATGGTTACAGTTGGCAAGAAACATATTTGACCTGTTTCTGATAAGAATATGAGTATAATTTTTTACATGGGGAGTAATCCCCATGTAAAAAAATATTATACCCATCCTGGATAAAAAATATTATACCCATCCTGGGGTACTAATGGAGAGCTCAGGGTCCAAAAAGCGAATTGATCCGACGTCAGTGACAGAAATTTACCCGGGAGTGACAGTGTCAGAAACTTACCCGGGAATAGTCCACACAGTAGCCAAGCCAGAGTTCCATAGCTGCGGCTGGGCAAACCCTGGCCCTAAAGATTGGTAATAAAACCAGGGTTCCCAAACGAGTTCGCTCTCTATAACCACCACCGAGTGTTGCCCACCATGAGCTTAATGTAACCTCAAAAGAGCGACGTGGTGGGACAAAGGATCAGCGTCTAGATCCCAAGCTTGGTCAGGCGCCAAGCAGGGGGAAGGTGGAATCCGACCAGCATTAGAAGTATACAGGGTGAGGCCTTAATCCTTGAGAAAAACACAGGAATGGGGTGTAACACATGAAAACAGGTATAGGGCCAAAATAATATAGGGAATAAACAGATGAGCTGTCACACCCTGTGAGGACAACTGAACATAGGAGTACTGGGTTTAGGGTCACCATTCATCCTTCACTAAAAATCATCCCCCTCTCTTCTGTTTCCAGGACGGGGCAGTGTGCAGTGAAAAGCAGTTACACTTTCTACTGATATGCACTTGTCTTCAGTAGTTTTTGGCTCACCTTGTTTGTTCATCTGTTGTTGAGTGTTCTTCTTTGCATGATAACTCATTCAACTTCCATTTCTCAAATGCTTCTTTCATCCCTGAGCGCCTTCCAAACTCTACAAATAGCGGGAGAACCAGAGGAACAACGCTCACCCGGCATTCTCCGGGTCAAACCCGGAGAGTTCCCAGGTATGGTAATCTTATACCCTGACAGACTCCATGACACACAGGGAAATCTTATACCCTGACAGACTCCATGACATACAGGGAATCTTATACTCAGACAGACTCCATAAAACATAGGGAGCCTTATACCCGGACATACAGGGAGCCTTATACCCCAACAGATTCCACGGTAGCATACCTAAGGGGGAGTGGAGGGCGTTTGCCCCCCGGGTGCCTCTTTAAAGGGGGTGCCCATTGGCCAGCCAAGCAGATGTCGTCAATCCTAGCAGCCGCCTATCATACATACTCTCTATTCAGCAGCAACCTGGGCGGGAAAAGAGAGTTTCCTCACACAGTGTGTGGGTGCCACAGCAGTAAACTGCGGGCCCGGTCACATAGATGTCTGCACGGCCCCAGTGATGCTCGGCTGGCCCCCAGACCAGTGAAATCTGCAAGAGAGGGAGGGGGGGGGACTGGTGCTCGTGAGAGTAAATGGTTGAATGAATACATGAATGTATGAATTAGAAGTGGCAGAGGCAGGCTGCTAAAGGAGCAGAGGTGGCACAGGCAGGCTGTTTCTGGGGCAGAGGTGGCACAGGCAAGACACGTTATGCTGTACCATATCTATTTGGTAAATGTTATTTATTTAATGTTATTTTATTTATAAGTTCATTAATTTTTTCAGATTTCTATTTTTTTCCAGTTGACATACAGTTTACAAATTTGTGAAATAAATATGATTTTTTTTGTGTGTGGGTGCCATATACAGGATCTGCCCCTGGTGCCAAATACTCTAGGTACGCCCCTGAGTGTCCATGACACACATTAAAGTAGGAATTATTCATAGAGCCCTGATGTTTGCCAAGGTTGCAAACAATGGTGCTAATTGCCATTGTTCCAAGGGCGACAAACTTAACAAAAAACATATCAGAGGAGGGGAAAGCTTCACTGATGAATCATCTTCTGACATAGTTTGAAATTCTCTTTTTGAAATGCCAAAGTTGCAACTTCGGCAGACACCTGCCCTCTTTGAATAACTCCCGTAGTACTGTTTTTTCCCTGATTTTTAAACTATAAAGAAAAGCTATTTTCCTCTCTTTGTCAGATCTGAAGCAATACTAAGGAAAAGAGGAAATCTCTTGAAAGCTTGTCTTTTAAGTATTAAAAGTATGTATATATCATAAGTATCATTGCATACTGCAATACTCTGGTGTTTTGGCATCTTGTCTGCTGGACTACTACATCAGGTAGTGCATATAGTTCTGGAAAGAAGCAAAGATATTGCTTCAGACCTGAGGAAGAGAGGAAAACTTTAGAAAGGTTGTCTTTGAAGTATTATGTTAGTCCAATAACAAAGGTATCATTGTATGCAGCATTACTCTGGTATTTTGGCACTATATATATATATATATACCGTATTGGCTCAGATATAGGCCGCACCCACATATAGGCCGCACCCTAAAAGTTAGGTGCTTTTTTAATGAAAAAAGTTTCTGCCCCCCCTGAGATATGCTGCCACTCTGTCCCGAAGATGTACCCCCCGAGATATGCTGCCACTCTAACCCCCCCCGAGATATGCTGCCACTCTGTCCCCAAGATGTCCCCCCCCCCACCAGATTTACCGGTGCAGACTCCACGGGGTCTTGCGGGGCCGGCGGGGGACATCTACACATAACACGTATTCAACTTCCGGTGCCGGCACTTCCGCCGTGGGAAGTACCGGCAAGGAAGATTGTTCACGCAGAGGTTCACCGGCAGCGAGCAGAAACAACCTCCCCTGCCAGCACGTCTGCAAGATGTGCTTTAAAAATCTCCCTTGCCGGGAATTCCCACGGGGGGATTGTTAAAGCACATCGTGCAGACGTGCCGGCAGCGGAGGCTGTTTACGCGCATCGCCGCTGCACGTCTGCGCGATGCGCTTGGACAATCTCCCGTGCCGGCACTCCCCCCGTGGGAAGTGCTGGCAGGGGAGGCTGTCTGAGCACATCCGAGAGTAGGATACAGGTCCCCTGCACCGCTGCGGGGGATCTGTATCCTAACCCCGCTGCCTGCCCAGCGCCCGGGACTGCATGTCCCGGGCGTCGGGCGCATTGGCTCGAATATAGGCCGCACTTTTTCCCCCCACTTTAAGTCTTTAAAGTGGGGGAAAAAGTGTGGCCTATATTCGAGCCAATACGGTATATATGTATCATCCCCCCATAAGGCACCCTGTGATGACTTGTCTGCCTTTTTAAAGCTGCTCTCCCTGTACGCTAGCACTTGTAAACAACTTTGGGCTGGCATGGGGAGGCAGGAAAGCATGACGTGACCCAGAATCAAAAGCAAACCTGTGGGTGAGGCAAGGGGGTGCGAGAGGGAGGGAGAGAGCAAATGGGAGGTTAAGGGAAGGAGTACTTATGTTAGAATGAGAATGTATGGATAAGTATGTTTGTTAACATTAATGTGTATATGTACTTGCATATACCTTTGTGTGTGTAAGCATGAATGTGTAAGTGTTTCGCGGGCAAACAGACAGACTGTTTGGGGCAAAGATGGCACAGGCAGGATATTTAGGGCACTGACAAACTGTTTGGGGCAAAGATGACACAGACAAGCTGTTTGGGGGCTAAGATGGCACTGTGGGACATGTTGCTTGTGAAGTCAGGGGGCCCGGGACAATTCACACCAGGGTTAATAGCTATGCCCTTGCATGCTGTGATTGATGAAGGTAGCAGAAAAAGTGATATTACATCTTTAAGTGCCAGTTTTAAGGGACGTAATATAATGTCCTCAGTCCTTAAGGGGTTAAAAATGTGCTAAAAATATGGGGCTGATTTTTATTCCCAGACCAGTTGTGTTTTGCCACCTAGCAATGCAAGTAACACAGCACTTACATCTGTCAATGTGGATAGTTTAAATAAATATTTGACTGCATATACTTGTAGTTGAATTCACTCAAGGAAAAACTAGAGAACGTACTGAATAAACCGTTTAGTATGTATACAACAAAGTTCATAGGGAGGGCTCCATAGCTCAGGGGTTAGAGCACTGGTCTTGTAAACCAGGGGTCGCGAGTTCAAATCTCGCTGGGGCCTACTTTTTATCTTTAGTGAATGTGTAATATAATTTACACAAACGTGCATTCATATCACTGTTTACATTGTTTGAAATTCACAATTTCTATTATATATCTATTATTTGTTAAGTTGCAGAACAAGTGTAATTCATGTTTGTTTGCATACAAGTATCTTAGCTTTTATATTGTCCTTTAACAAGTGAACATTAGTGAACAATATAACACACCATTTTTTTTAATCTAATATTAAAGTTGTAATATTAATTATTTAGGTAAAAATTGTACTTTGGAGCTAGAGGTCTGTTTGTGCCTCTCACTATGCGTATGATCGCACACATTTTCAATTATTCTTGTTGACTGTATTATGTATTATGTCTTTTCTGGAGCCGCTTGTCGTTTTGCATCGTAAGCATGTCTAGGCTGATGTATCTGCAAACTCCGAGCTTTGGAAACCAATTGTCAGTAGTGTACGGGTATCGTGCAAGATTCCCATTCTTGCAACCAGCGTTCGAGTCCTGGCTGACACAGCAGTATTTGTAATTCCACTATTTCTATCAAATCAACATCAAACATATTCTTTGAACCCTATGGTTAAAAAATTATTGTCTTATTCAAATAAGAAAATGTTAAAAGTAAAATGATATTTCTACAATTTTAGCTACCTTTCTATTCTTTAACTTGTTGTTTTCAGTGTCCCTTTTTATAATAGCTATACTGAATTGGCTGGGGCCATATAAATGAATGCCATGCAATATTTTAAATAACAATATATTTAAGGGAATATTTGTTAAACTAATGTATTAGATTAAAGCTTGCATTCGAGCCCGCCCTTTCATGGGTCTGGGTGAGTCTAGGCGGTACAGGAGTGACAATTTGCCGCCCCAAGGCCATTAGTGGATGTGGATGAGGTTTGAGAGCAGCAGAGCAATTGTAGAATTGAAGAACTAAATCCCGACACCTGGATTAACCTTTTAATTAGTTTATTTTCAGGAGTAGGTGAGGTCGAGCGTGGGTCACGTAGTGTCATTGTGTGACCCCACTGGAGTAGCACCAGGCAAACTGTGGGTATGTTAGTTTATTGCAAAATTATTGCAACCATCCAATGTACCAATGTACCAATACCAATGTAAAAAAAAAGTCCAAAAATGATCAATTAAAAAAATAGTTTATTATTGTCACGGTCTGCCCAGGCTGCGGAGCTGCATATCTGTCCTGCTGTAGTTTCTCTGCTTTGCTTTGATCCATTCCTGGATTTCCTTTTGCTTTGTTCTATTTTCCATTCCTTGCTTCTGCTCCGGCTCTTTTCTTCAGCTCTGCTTCCTTTATTAGGTGTGCCCCACCTGTGTGTTCTGTTTGTCTCAGTCTGCAGTCTAAGGTATGTCTCTGTGCTGTGTTTTGATTACATGTCTGGTTTGTTCCGTATCTATGTCTTGCAGGGATTAGCGTTAGGACCCACCGTCATTGGAGTACTTTGGCGTAGTGGTGGGCTAAGCATACTATGGCCATATCATGTGACTAAATCTCCAATAGTTATCTTGTAGTCCTAGGCTAGTTTCTGTATTCATGTTTGTGTGTCTTTTATGTACCTTTGCCCTTCTTCCTTGAATCATCTGAGGATTCCGGTTCCTCTCTCCTCTCCCCATGTCCCTGTTAATATGTCCTATCCTTGCTTATAGGAGAAGCGTCCGAGGGTTCCGGCTCCTCACTCCTTCCCCTGTGTTCCTTGCCTTCTTCCCTGTCCTTTGTTGTGCCCTGTAACATGTATGTCTTGTCTGGTTATGTTTATTCCTTGTCTTGTGCCTGTTTATATCTTTACGCTATTCATGTCATGTTTCTAGCCACTTCTCGTGTATATCCTATATCATGTTTCTTGCCTGGTCTCCCTTTCCCTTGCTGTGTTTTGTGTCTGCTACATTAACCCTTTTGCTTAGCCTTCATTCTCCCAGCCTGCAGCATCCTGCTCGTGATCCATGTGATATGCTTCATGCCTGCTCCAGGGTGCCTGCAGGATTCGTTTTGTTCTGGACTTCATCTGCTGCCATATCAGGGTGCTGGTGTTTGGCTGCACTACCCTAGGTGCTCAACGCCTGGGCGAGTGTGGTCACCCTGCACCAGGCCCTGCCCCAGACTCCGCTACTGCATCGAGACTCCTGCAAACAACCATCGGGCGCGCTGGGTCCTTCCAGCCATCAGCTTGGACCCAGTCCGTGACAATTATGAGCAAAAAATTAGAGCTGTATCTTCCCAAAAATCGTGACATGAGGGAGTTAAAATAAAAGCATTTCAAGGGTTGTCTTGAAAAAAAAAGAATGGTTTGATGGGGTAAATTGGAGTGCCCGGTTTCAAATATAGGACATAAGCACAGAGTGACCAAAATGGAAAAAAATGTCCACTTCCCAAATATGGCCTTTTAGCCCCAGCATGGGGGTATTACTATACTCAAGAGATGTTGCCCACATATTGGGGTGCTGACAGTGACATATACCAGAAGCTATAAATTCATGTCTGAAGTACAAAAAAAAAATTACTACCACAAACTTTGGGAAAGGCTGCTGGTAGAATCTCATGCATGGAAAGTGTTAAAATACCAGCATTTGCAATTACTTGGGGTGTCTAGTTTTCAAAAATACCGTATTGGCCCAAATATAGGCCGTACTCCCCTCACCACACACACACTTTAGGTCTTTAAAGTGGGGGTGCGGCCTACATTCGGAGTTTAGTGCAGGGATGCGCAGTTCATATCGCCCATTGCTCGGGACATGCAATTCCGGGCACCGAGTGGTGTCACTGCAGCGATACTGGCTGTGGATCCACAGTGCAGAAATTGGATGGAGATGGAGAGCTCAGCAACCAGCGCAATGGGGACGTGAGTAGAGAACAGCAGAATCAGCAACGTAGACATGTTTAGATAATTCAGGAACAAAAATTATAAATTCCAGGGGTCAGGCAAAAAAGTAGTCGGGGTCACAAGGTCATAGGTCAGAGCAGGCAGCAAACTACGTAGGTCAGGATCAAGCCAGAATCAATAACAAAATAGATATAAGCAGGTCAAACTCTAGTGTAGGCTATAAGGCATTATCACAGGCAAAGGTGTAGTGCTAACTGAGGGTTTAAATATCCCTCCACCAAACTGGATCCTCCTACCCACCTAATTAGGGGGAGGAGGAAAGAAAATAAATGTCACTTGTGACAGTGTAAACCCCAGGGAGATGCTTATTTTGGCATTTGGGTACAGGTGCTATCCAGAATGTAAATATGGGTCCCTGGGCTGGAGCAATTGGAGAGCAGGGTGGGCCAATGCTCCATTGCCCCATTCTATGGAAATTCCATGCCGGCTTTTCCAGAAGGCTAGAAGTCTGCAGGATCCGGTCCGGGATTCCTATGGGGCCGGCATCAGGCACAGGTGCTGGGCATTAAAAACCCCTGGAGCCTGATACTCAGAGAGGAAGAGGAAGTTTCCCTGAGCTCCCAGGGCAAGGAGAGGCCCTGAAGAAGACCACCCCTGAGCCAAGTGAGGCAATACCTGCCTGGACCTGTGTGTGCTGGTTTTTGGGGTTTGAGCAGTTCAAAATAAAGCGCTGTTTTGTTACAAGCTGGTGTTCCCGACTCTGATCGCCCTAGAGGACTGTGCTTAGGACCCCTAAATGTGAAATGTATGGCCCTCATGCTACAGGGTTTGTCACAAGCTTTAAGAAGCCCTGTCAAGATCCCTTGATCTCTGCGGGACGCGCGTCTAACAGCAGGACAGACCCGGCGGCAGCTTCCGCCGACGGAACGAGCAGGGGGCTGAACATGCGGGCTGCGGCTCAGCTCTCCTGCCCGCGGAAGAGACGGGACAACGGAGGAGGTAACAGGCGGGAGCTTTTTTTCTTTTTCATTTGGCCCTGCTGTGGGTAAACAGCAGGGTTAGGATCCAGATCCCCTGCAGCGCTGCAGGGGACCTGGATCCTCCTCTCCGGCAGCCGTGGACGTCTGCACGATGTGCGTAGACAACCTCCGCTGTCGGAACTTCCGCCGGGGCTTCCATGGTGAAACACCAGCGTGACATAACCTTCCGGTGCTCCACCATAGAAGTACCGTCAGCGGAGGTTGCCTACGCGTATCCCGCAGATTTTCACCAGCTGTGGTGATGCGCGTAGACAACCTCTGCTGCCGGCACTTCAGCCGGTGCGTCTCCGTTATAGAAGCCCCGGCTGAAGTACTGGCAGCGGAGGTTGTCTGTGCGCATCGTACATACGTCTATTGGCTGGCCCCGCTAGACCCCGCAGCGCTGCAGGGGACCTGGATCCTCCTCTCCGGCAGCCGTGGACATCTGCGCGATGTGCGTAGACAACCTCCACTGTCGGAACTTCCGCCGGGGCTTCTATGGTGAAACACCGGAACTTTCCGGTGCTCCACCATAGAAGTACCGGCAGCGGAGGTTGCCTGCGCGTCTATTGGCCGGCCCCGCTAGACACCAGGGAGTCTGGGGGTGCAATGGTAAGTTGGGGGGTGTCACTTCTAGGAAGCAGAGTGGGATATCGGAGGGCAGAGTGGCATTTCTAGTGGACTTAAAGCATATCAGGGGCATAGTGGCAAATCTGGGGGGCAGAGTGGCATATCAGGGGTTATAAAGCATATCTGGAGCACAGAGTGTCATATCAGGGGGCAGAGGGGCATATCTATGTAAGTAAGGTGCATTATGAATTAATGGGGGGACCTTAAAATGGCTATTGTTTATTTGTCTGTATATAACATATACTGACAAACTGATAGATACCACCACAACATGAGGAACTGTATTAAAGGGTCGCGGCATTAGGAAGGTTGAGAACCACTGGTTTAAAGGGTTAAAATCGGACGGTTGGGTCATTAAGATTGAGGGTTACACAAGTTACAAGAAATGTAAAATGAAATCGCTTCTCGGCCTTTTGGCTAAGATCAAGTGTAGTCTCTCTTGTGGTGGGGAGGGATGACACTGATCCTCTGGCCTTAGGGTTCGGGAAAGCAATGGAACCCGAGGTGAAATTGCCCTGGCAGAAATGCCGGAGTCACCGTGTGTGGTATTGCACGCCACTGCACACGGTGAGCGCACGTTTCCACTGGCGGCCTTCCAGCACTACTCGCCCCCATGTACCATCAGGTCTTGGGGATGAGAATTATTTTTGAATCCGGCAGGCCAGAAATGGCTTGCCCTTAAATTATTTTTCTTTAATTTATTTAATTCACTTCGTTTTTTCACGAGTGCTTATTAATTTATCCCCCTTTTGAATTCACGGCTTGGCCCTCACTATTCTACGGCACACGTATTTGTAACCACGTTTTGGACACTGTTTTTCTTTTTAGGAGGCAGTGAAGTCTGGACTTTGCTGGAGGAGGATTGGAGCCTTTTGGCCCTTTCCTCTCTTCAAGAAGGCCAGCAAGGAGTCTCACTCTTCGGGGTGAGACTCAAGATCCGACCCTCCCATGGCGGGGGTTTGGAATTTGTCCGAGTTCTCCGTGAGGGAACTCGGTATCGTAGTCTGGCTTCTGCTGCCTTGTGCACAGAATGCGGCACCAAAGGAGCACGCACCTCGGGCTTCCAAAAAAAAAAAACAAGTTACAAGAAATGTATGTTTAAAAGTTTGAATAAAGTTTACGTGTCACAGTACGGACTTTTCGTTATTTATTATTATTCATCATTTAATCTTTAACATGACCCACAAATGTATCTAGTGCCTTGATGAGGCTGAACACATATTGGGGTCTTGTGACGTATACCAGGAGCTGTAAATCCATACCTGAAGCACCATTTTAGTGATAAAAAAACACAAAATAAATTACTACCACAAACTTTGACAAAGGGGGGTAGTAGAATTAGTGCATGGAAAGGGTTAAAATACAAGCATTTGAAATACCTTGAGGTGTCTTGTTTTAAAAAAAATTTGGTTTGATGGTAGGGTTGCCACCTTTCTTGCAAAAAAATACCGGCCATGCTAATTTCTGTTATATGCATAATCTGGCATTTAGGGGGTTAAAAGGCATATCATGGGACAGAGTGGCATATAGGGGGTATAAGGCATATCATGGGACAGAGTGGCATATAGGGGGGTATAAGGCATTCCTGGAGGCAGAGTGGCATATAGGGGGCCACTCTACCTCCAGAAATGCCTTATATCCCCTATATGCCACTCTGCCTACAGAAATGCCTTATACCTATACCTGGGAACTTCTCGGCTCCGGCTACCCGGAGCCTTCCCTTGCGGGACGCGGCCAGGACTGCACACTGACGGGAGTTCCCGCTGACGTCGGTGGGCGATCCCATTAATGTCAGGGGAGTTCCCGAACCACCCCATGTAAAGGAAAAAACGGGCAGAGAGCGAGGCGTGTCAAGACCCTGCTCCCTCGACCCGGAGCATTTGGGTCTTGACCCAGAGAACCGGAGGAGCAGCGCTCACCCGGCAATCTCCGGGTCAACCCCAGAGAGTTCCCAGGTATGGTTAAAAGGCATTTCTAGAGGCAGAGGGGCATATAGGGGGTTAAAAGGCATTTCTGGAGGTAGAGTGACATAAAGGGGGTTAAAGGAATATCATGGGGCACTCTGCCTCCAGAAAAGCCTTATGCTCCCATATAACCCCCCCCCGACTTACCACTGCTTCATGAAATTAAAGGGGCCGGCGTGCACACACTGCGCTGCCCAATGGCCATGCCTTAGCTCTTTGTCCCACCCCTTTTAAGACATGGGGCCCCTTTAATTTCATTAGGAGCCGGCGGACAGAGGAGGGGGCGGCTTTCAATCCCACTGGCAGCCGCTCAGCGGCTGTTTTGGATTTTGGTCTGGCCGGTAGTTTTAAAATCCCGATACTGCCAGGGTGCTTTAAATACCGGCTGTGCCGGTGAAATACCGGCCAGGTGGCAACCAGATTTGATTGGGCAAATTGCATTGGTCAGCTTCAAAGATACCCGAAATAGCACATGGGGCAGAATGACCAGCTTTGGGGGAAAAAAATCTATTTAGCAGGTTTTTTCATTAGCTTTTTTGGATGAGTAAAATATTTTTCAAGTAAAAGTTAGTAAAAGTTTTTTTTTTTTTTTAATTTTTCATCATACCTTTCTTTTTTATAAGAAATTAGATAATATGATTAAAATCTAAAGAAAGCCCTTCTTGTCCTGAAAAAAATAATATATAACTTGTGTGGGTACACTAAATCAGTTAGGATAAAATTACATCTAAACACGAGCACCGCAAAAGTGTTAAAACGGCCTTGGTCCCAAAGGGTACAAAAAGTAAAAAAACAGCCTGGTCCTTAAGGGGTTAAACCAGTTTTGGGTACAAATTTTTTTTTTTTTTTTTTAAAAAACAGCCTGGTCGGTAAGGAGTTAAAGGCATTGCTTAGTTTGTGTTTTGTTCCCCTAGCCTGGGGTTAATAAAGTTATTTTGCAGAAAAAAAAGTCTTTCCACTAGTCGCGGTGGTTGTGCCCAATCAGTTGGATATATTTTCGTCCCTGCTGTAGTTCGTGGGTATGTATATTTTTGAGTATATATATTTTTAGCGCCACAGTTGGTAGATGCAAACGTATTTTATTCCTTGAGGAAAGAGTATGTATTGTCTGAAATTTCACAGCCGGCTGACGGCCGTTTCAAAAGTTATCCATATGGGGAGGCTGTGTAGCCAAAGAATACTTGCAATTTTCCCCCTATCTGCATTGTGTCGTGCGACTTTTGTTACACATTAACTACTCGGGTGTTTCATTTCAAAATGTAGTGACGCCGACGGAAAAAAGAAACTACAGGGTAGTCTTGGCGCCGGAACGTATTATTTCATAGGCTGACAGAAACACGCTTTCTTTAACCCCTTAAGGACCAGGCTGTTTTTTTATTTTTGTACCCTTTGTGACCAAATCTGGTTTAACACTTAGCGGTGTTTAGCTGTAATTTCCTCCTCTCCCATTTTATTATGTATGTTTTGTTTCATGACAGGAAAGGCTTTCTCCAGATGCAATTTTGTTATGTTATGTAATTTCCTATAAAAAAAAATTAAATATAAATAAAAATAATTAAAAAAAAAAAAAATCTTATTTTCATTTGGAAAATCTTTCACTCGTGTGAAAAAGTTAACAAAAAACCCCTGCTAAATAGATTCCACTATTTGTCATGAGTTTTTTCCATATCTGATCATTCTGCCCCATGTGCTATTTTGGGTACCGGCCAATGCAATTTACCCCATGAAATCATATATTTTTGAAAACTAGGCTCCACATGGTATTTCAAATGCTGGTATTGTAACCCTTTCAATGCAATAATTCTACTACCACCCTTTGTCAAACTTTGTGGTAGTAATTTTATAATTGTATTGCCGGTATGGATGTACAGCTCCTGGTATTTGTCACTGCCACACAACACCCTGATATGTGTTCAGCAACATCTCCCGAGTACAGTGATACCACCCATGTATGGGTTTGTCGTGTTGTTTGGGAGGTAAAACGCCACATTTGGGACGGCAGCATTTTAACCCTTTCCATGCACTAATTTTACCACCAGCCTTTGTCAAAATTTGCAGCGGTAATTTTTGTGTGTTATTCTTTCACACGCATTGTACTTCAGGTATGAATTTAGCGTTCCTGGTATATGGGGCTGTCAAACAACACCCCAATGCATTGTCTGGGTCACATTTTGGGAAGTGCACTTTTTTCCCCGTTTTGGTCAGCCTGTGCCTATTCCCTAGTTTTGAACACGGCCACTTCCATCAAACCATTTGTTAAGTAGACACCCCTTGGGTATTTGAAATGCTAGTATTTTAACTCATTCCATTTTTTTTGGGAAGAGACAGCGCTAATTTTAGCACTTGCTCATAATAATAAACTTTTTTTTTTTATTTATTTTTGGACTTTTTGTTTTACATTTTGCTGGAACTGGATATTCTCCCTGCATTCTCTCCGACATCACTGCATAATTTTTTGCAAAATCTCTCGCAGTGGTGCTTGTGACCATTCTCCGGAGCAGTCACAGTGTGTCCTGGGGTGGGTGTTCGGTGCCGTAGAATGCCTTGCTATTGAGGCATTTCAGCTACGCCATTGAAGCTTAGGAAGCGATCCTTGATGGCGGTGGATGTTGACGCCCCTGATGCGTGTTGCTCAATGCCTCAACATTGTTTAATGCCAGACATGTCATTGGTCTATAACTGACTATTTTTGCTTGATGGGTCTTTGTATTGTTTTTAGTTTGATATTTATTTAAAAAAAAAGAAATACTTTCCTAAACCCTTTCCTTGTTAAAATAAATACTATAGTCATATACCATCAGAATATCTAGCCATTGGCTTAATTTGAATCCTGTGTGTTAACAAGTAATCCTTTTTCAACACACATGCAATTGTGGCTTGGTGTTTGTTGGGCAGATCTGTGCAGAGTTTAGAAGACAAGACAGGAGTAATCCCATTAAGTTCAATAAAAAGAAAGTGACAGGTGTGGGAGAGAGTCTGCCCTGTTGGGAAGGGTGTCCCCATGATGGGTAACAAGACACTGCATACAATCAAAAGTAAAAGTTTTTTCTTCCAGGTACTGATCAAAACAAACGGTTAAACTATGCTAAAGTTTTAGGCAAAATTAGCAGTGGCATCATAACCCAGGTGTGGGGGGTGCGGTCCGCACCCGGGGGACACCACACCAGGCAGGGAACTCTTTTTTTTTTTTTTTTTTCCTTTTTTGGTTGTTCTGCATTATAACGGCGCCATCCACCAGGGGGCACCGGTATAAAGTTGTTAGATGCCAAAATGAAAGGCTGCCAGTTGCCCCTGTATTATGTAAGTAGGGGGTTGGGGGAAAGGGGGGCACATGGTGGGTTCCCAGAGGCGGTTGCGGTGCCCGGGGCCTGATATTGGGACAGAGCAAGATTGCTCTGTCCCAATATCAGGCCCCGGGCCTGAGAGGGGGTGACACCAACCCTAGTGACGTCACTGAAAATGAGCAATAGGATTTACACAGAATAAGCAGTGAACAGGCAATTAATTTACTTTCAATGCCAACCTGTGAGTTGTGTCTACTCCCTCCCTGTTGTTCTTTGGGTAAGGTACACCACAGAGAAGTGCCTTTTTCCAAGATTGGTGGCATGTTTGAGGCAAACGTGAAGGATCCAGAAGAGAGGAAAAGGATTGAAGATGAGGTTGAGTTGTGACAAGAGTGCATGAGGCTGAATAAGATGAGAGGGTAAAGGATTCAGAGGAAGCCCAATAACAAATATAGCTGTACAATACCCCCTCCACTCATTTTATGTACATTTCAATCCAGAGGAGTGTTTATTTTTTTTTTTTTTTTAACTGTACCGCATGATTTTCAATGTTAATATTCAATGATGCATTATTTGTTTTATTTTTAAGGGAAATAAAAATGCGGTTGAAAGAGAAAAACACGGAGAAAACTCCAGAATCAGAAGGCTTCAAGAATAAGGTTATTGTTTTTACATATTTTAATTGTTAGGTTTTTCTGAATTTCATTACAGGCCATCATGTATGTATAGTGCTTTGAAATGATTGATAAAGCAAATTATTTATGGTGCTGCTTTAGCGTTGTGGCTTTTTTACAGACGAGATTGGATGTATTGAGGTCCGTATGCCCAAAACCGGATATATATGTTTGCATCTATGGGTCTCTTTGCTCTTTTGTTACATATTATTCGATGCATGTTCTGCCTATTTTACATGTTTAGAGTTTCGCCATTTTGTGGTTTACCCCATCAGATCATACATTTTTTATTGTGAAGAGATTATATATATATATATATATATATATATATATATATATATATATATATATTTACGTTGTGTTGCAACTGAAAGGTTTCCACAATGGTGATATTAGTGGGTAAATTTTTACCTGTTACCATTGTTTAATTTTTTTTTAAAAATTATTTATTTTACTAATTACATTGTGATTGGAAAGCTGGGCTCCATTGACTTACATGGTTGAATACAGTACCTGTACTCAACCTGCAAGGGGAGCCAGAATTCTCAGGAGCATCTGGAGAGACCCTCTTGGAAACTTGTTTATTTTTCTAAAGGACGCTGCCATCTTGCCAGTGGCAAAATCTCTCGCAGTGGCGTTTGTGACCGCTCTCCGGAGGGGTCACAGTGTGTCCTTGAGTGGGTGAATCCCTCGCTATTGAGGCATTTCAGAGACACCATTGAAGCTTAGGAGGTGATCGTTGATGGCAGATGTTGGCTCATGGCCCCTAATGGCGATCTCAGTGTTGCTGAATGCCTCAACATCATAGATCGCTTTCTAAGCTTGTTTAATGTCATGACGTGCCTGGCACGTCATTGGTTAAGGGGTTAAACTGAGATGGAGTACTAAAAGCAAAAGTTGTGCTGTGGTGGGTCTTTATGTTGTTTTTAGTTAGATTTTTTTTTAAAAAAAAATCCCTTCTCAAAGCTCTATGCAATACTATAGTTTTTTACCCTCAGAATATCTAGGCATTGTCCTAATTTGGGCCTGGGTCTGGAGAGTTGTTTCCATAGGCAAAATCTCTCACAGTGCCGCTTGTGACCGCTCTCAAACCATATACCGTATTTGCTCGATTATAAGACGACCCCGATTATAAGACGACCCCCCAAAATCTGAATATTAACTTAGGAAAAAAGAAAAAGCCTGAATATAAGACGACCCTAAAGGAAAAAAGTTTTACCAGTAAATGTTAATTCATGTAAACTATTTTTTTTAATAAAAGCTATGATTG
This sequence comes from Spea bombifrons, assembly GCF_027358695.1. Lineage (NCBI taxonomy): Eukaryota > Metazoa > Chordata > Amphibia > Anura > Pelobatidae > Spea > Spea bombifrons. Next base: position 8,233,588 of record NC_071097.1, read on the forward strand.
AGAAAAATATTTTTTTTTTGTTTTTATTTCTTGTATTTTCCAACCTGTCCCCCAGTTACACACATCTGCCCCCAGGCTTGCCACACCAATATGGCACTGTGGCCCATGATATGCCTTTTAACCCTCTATATGCCACTGTGCCCCATGGTATGCCTTTTGACCCCCTATGTGCCACTCTGCCTCCAGAAATGCCTTATACCCCTATATCCCATTCTGGCATTTAGGGGGTTAAAATGCATATTATGGGGCAGAGTGGCATATAGGGAGGTATAAGGCATTCCAGGAGGCAGAGTGGCATTAAGGGAGTTAAAAGGCATTATATAGAGCACTCTGCCTCCAGAAATGCCTTATACCCCTATATGCCACTCTGGCATTTAGGGGGTTAAAAGGCATATTATGGGGCAGAGTGGCATATAGGGAGGTATAAGGCATTTCAGGAGGCAGAGTGCACTATTAAATGCCCCCCTAACGCCACTCTGCCTCCTGAAATGCCTTATACCTCCCTATATGCCACTCTGCCCCATAATATGCCTTTTAACCCCCTAAGTGCCAGAGTGGCATATAGGGGTGTAAGGCATTCCAGAAATGCCCTACACACACACACACACACACACACACACACACACACACACACACACACACACACACACACACACACACACACACACACACACACACACACACACACACTTACTTACCGGTGCTTCCAATTTCCTGCTGTATTGCCGGGGCAGCGGGTTGACGTCTCATTCCGCGGCAGCCGGAAGGAGGTGGAGTTGGCAGCGGGGGTTTGTATGCGTCCGTCGCAAATACCTTCCCCGGCTGTCAGAGATCAGGAACTCTGGAACTCTGATCTCTGACAGTCGGGGAAGGTATTTGCGACGGACGCATACAAACCCCCGCTGCCAACTTCACCTCCGGAAGCACCGGTAAGTGTGGGGGGGGGGGGCGACGACAGGAGGATCCAGGTCCCCTGCAGCGGTGCGGGGGATCTGGATCTTAGTCTCCTAATCAGACCTCTATTTGAGGTCTGATTAGAAGACGACCCCGATTATAAGACGAGGGGTATTTTTCAGAGCATTTGCTCTGAAAAAAACCTCGTCTTATAATCGAGCAAATACGGTATTTTAGAAAGGTAGATGCCCCAGCATATTTCAAATGCTGGTATTTTAACAACATTTAACAATGTCCATGCATTACTTTTACTACTTGCCTTTGTCAAGCTCTGTGGTTTTGATTTTGTGTGTGTTTTTTTTTTTTTTTTCCCCCCCCACACAAATTGTACTTCGGGTTTAAATTGACAGCTCTTGGTCTATGTCACTGTGACGCGACAACCTGTACCCCGACTGGGTACACCTGCCAAATCGTGCTCCCTACGATCAGAGACTTCGTGGTTAACCCTTTCAGCGCTGAACGAGTCTAGCGCTGGCTAGATGAAACAGGACCTCATTCCAATGTAGCCCTGCTGACACTATGGCTAGCTGGAGCTACTGTTGTCGTAAAAAGGACAGTAAAGTGTCATTGTGCCCACCCCAAGCATTAGAAAGAACTAGAAACAACAATGGACTCCGATAACTTGCATGGTTGAGTGCAGTACTCGTATTCAACTCATTAAGTATTCTATATATTTTAGCTTTCATAAGTTATGTTAAATTACGATTATGATGAATAGTACAACTAACACACTATCTCTATAGGTTTCCAAGCATAAACTACAAAGATCAAACAAGATGCAGAGATCCAATAAAACTCTTGGTAAGGAATTATTTTTTTTATCTTGTATAAACATAAAAATATGTATGTAATCTGCTTGTGGTGAGGTTTGCGTGTGATTATGGTAGGATGTTTAAAATCAGGTGTCACTTTGCAAATACACTTTGGTTTTGACTTACAAAAAAAGGATATGTAATGTGCTTGTGATTAGATGTGCTGTTGTGTTTGTGCTCAAGTGTGCAGTGGGGCTTTAAATTGTGTTAATTTTTTTTTTTACTTAAAATGTGCATGTAATGTGTGATAAGGTATATGCACGTTTTTTTAACTTAAATATTATATAACATATGTAAGGTGTGTATGTAATGTGCTTGAAATCTGGTGTGTACAAAAGATTTCTTTTACTTCTGTCTACACAATTGGACTTCGTGTATTCGTATTCGGGCGAACATGAAAAGGAACACGCTGCAGGGGACCTGGATTCCCCTCACTGTCGGCCGGTGGGTGTCCATGCGATACGCACAGACAACTTCCGTCCCTCCACTTCCATACACCCCTCTGACTCCTCCCCCCCATACACCACTCTGTCTCTCTCCCGACTCCCTGGTATTTTGTGAACCTCCGTTGCTGACAGGCACTTTCACTGCAGCTTCATAGAAGCCTCAGCGTAAGTGAAGGGCAGTAACAGAGGCTGTCTGTGCGCATCGTTCAGACCCCCACCAGCTGACAGAGAATCGAGGTCTCCTGTAGAGGATCATCCTCTCTGTCAGCTGGTGGGGGTCTGCATCGCACAGTGAATTTTTATGCTTATGGCTTAACGGGTTTGGGGGTTGTGAACAGGGGCAGGAGGGTTATACTGGGTAGATGTTGTGCTAGGGCAATGGGATGTAAGGTTTAAAAAAAATATATCTTTTTTATATAACGTATTCGCTCGATTATAAGACGAGGTTTTTTCCAGAGCAAATGCTCTGAAAAATACCCCTCGTCTTATAATCAGACCGCTGCAGGGGACCTGGATCCTCCTGTCTTATGCCCCCCCAACTTAACTGTGCTTCTGAGTGTGTAGCCGGGGCAGCGTGTCGACGTCTACGTGATTCGCGTAGACAATTTCCACTGCAGCTGGAAGGAGGTCCATCCTCGGCTGTCAGAGATCAGATTTCCCCGCACGGGTGCAGGGTATTCTTTCTGACAGTCGGAGGGTGTATGCGCAATGGACACAGACAACCCCCGCTGCGAACCGCACTCCCTTCCGGCTGCAGCGGAAGTTGCCTACGCGAATCGCGTAGACCTCTACCTGCTGCCCGGACAACACACCGGGAGTCAGAAGCACCGGTAAGTTTGGTGGTGGTGTGGGGGGTGTTAAATGGGAGGCATAAGGCATTTCTGTAGGCAGAGTGGCACATAGGTGGTCAAAAGGCATATCATGGGGCACAGTGGCATTTAGAGGGTTAAAAGGCATATCATGGGGCACAGTGGCAAGCCAGGGGGCAGATGTGCATAACTGGGGGGGGCAGGTTGGAAAATAAAAGGAAATAAAAACAAAATATTTTTCTCAATCATAGCTTTTATTAAAAAAAAAAAATAGTTTACATGAAGTAACATTTACTGGTAAAACTTTTTTCCTATAGGGTCATCTTATATTTAGGCTTTTTCTTTTTTTTCCCTAATTAATATTCAGATTTTGGGGGCTCGTCTTATAATCGAGCAAATACGGTATATATTTTTCATTTTTTTTATTTTTTATATATATTTAAAAAAAAAAAAAAAAGCTAGAGGTCCTCTTAGGGACCTCTTGAACATGTTATTAATGCCAGTGATGTCACAATGACATCACTTAGCTCACTATTTATTTTTTAATTATTATTTATTGTATTATTTTAATATTTTTATATTTTTTATTTTTTTAAATGACCGTTTTTTTTTTTTTTTCGTTTTCTTTCTTTTTTCAGCATGGGAGGATGGTGGGAAACATGGTTTCTCACTCTCCTCCCCGCGATCCCCCTACATCGATCACACTGTGATCTCTATGCAAGTCCCCATAGAGTAGGTTCTCACCCTATTGAGAGTGTGCCTTGACATGGTGGGTGAGCATAATTATGCTTTGGCCAATTCATGTTCAAACAGACTCAGCATCTTTTTTAGCCTTTCCTTTGATGCCTGTTATGCAAGTAAAATGCCTGCCAGTAAGACATTTTGTTTTGCAAGTTGGAAGTGGACTCCTCAAAGAAGATGTCTCTCAAAATGTTTAGCTTGAATTCTTAAGAATGTGTAGTTATTTCAGTTTAGATTTTTTTTTGGCAGCATGTATTCAGTGAAAATGGCAAACTGGGTTGGTTAGGCAGCGACCTTTTTATACCAGGTTTTGGTTTTACATAGAAATTGGCTCACTGGCATCAATGTCATGTGTGATGCCAGGAGTTGCAATAAATGGGGGATTTCAGGCTACCAAATATTAAGGAGTACTCAACAATGGTGTAGCGCAGGTTTCATGAGCCTCATTCTAGAAGGTGGAACCAGGGCATCATTGGCATAAGACGTAGCCCTAGACATGTCAGATATTGGATACATATCTGATGTGTCACAAAACACTGCAAGAGAATATCATACTCTTCTTGTGCACTGTATCACAAAAAATAAGATATATATATATATATATATATATATATATATATATAATCTTACATTGCCCCAATTCCCTCTAGCCACCCATCAAACTACCCAACGCACATAAACTAAAATGTGTTTCGATCAGACCCAGTGTCGCAGGTGTATAAAATCAAGCACTCAGCCATGCAGTTAGCATTTACAAAAGAAAATATTGGTCATTCTGAAGAGCTCAGTGAATTTAAGCATGGTACTGTGATAGAATGCCACCTTTGCAATAAGTCAGTTCGGGAAATTTTAACCCTGCTAGATATTCCACGGTCATTGTGGTATTAATGGAAAGTTGAAGCGTTTAGGAGCAACAGCAACTCGAAGTGGATGACCACGTAAAATTACAGAATGGGGTCACTGAGTGCTGAAGCGCATCGCCAATGCTTTGGAGCTTCAAGAAATGTATTTCCGAGGCCGAGCAGCTGCATGCAAGCCTCGCGTTACCAAGTACAATGCC